>NC_069507.1:54896587-55079087 GCF_027579735.1 Bombina bombina | reverse complement strand
CCATGAACCCGCCGCAACCTATATTAAACCTATTAACCCCTATCCTGCCCCCCCTACACCGTCGCCACCTATAATAAATTTATTAACCCCTATCCTGCCCCCCACTACGCCGCCGCCACTGTAATAAAATGATTAACCCCTAAACCTAAGTCTAACCCTAACCATAACGCCCCCCTAACTTAAATATTAATTAAATAAATCTAAATAAATTAACTCTTATTAACTAAATGAATCCTATTTAAAACTAAATACTTACTTATAAAATAAACCCTAATATAGCTACAATATAAATAATAATTATATTCTAGCTATCTTAGGATTTATTTTTATTTTACAGGTACCTTTCAATTTATTTTAACCATGTACAATAACTATTAAATAGTTATTAACTATTTAATAGCTTACCTAGCTAAAATAAAGAGAAATGTACCTGTGAAATAAATCCTAACCTAAGTTACTATTACACCTAACACTACGCTATACTTTAATAAATTATTCCTATTTAAAAATAAATACTTACCTGTAAAATAAACCCTAAGATAGCTACAATATAATTAATAATTATATTATAGCTATCTTAGGATTTATATTTATTTTACAGGTAACTTTGTATTTATTTTAGCTAGTTAGAATAGTTATTAAATAGTTATTAACTATTTAATAACTACCTAGCTAAAAGAAATACAAAATTACCTGTAAAATAAATCCTAACCTAAG
Organism: Bombina bombina; assembly: GCF_027579735.1. Taxonomy (NCBI): domain Eukaryota; kingdom Metazoa; phylum Chordata; class Amphibia; order Anura; family Bombinatoridae; genus Bombina; species Bombina bombina. The sequence goes on along the minus strand of NC_069507.1, from coordinate 55,078,370 downwards.
TTACAATTAAACCTAATACTACACTATCATTAAATTAACTAAATAAACTACCTACAAATAACTACAATTAAATACAATTACATAAACTAACTAAAGTACAAAAAATAAAAAAAGCTAAGTTACAAAAAATAAAAAATTAAGTTACAAACATGTAAAAAATATTACAACAATTTTAAGCTACTTACACCTAATCTAAGCCCCCTAATAAAATAACAAACCCCCCCAAAATAAAAAAAATCCCTACCCTATTCTAAATTAAATAAATTTCAAAGCTCTTTTACCTTACCAGCCCTTAAAAGGGCCATTTGTGGGGGCATGCCCCAAAAAGTTCAGCTCTTTTGCCTGTAAAAGAAAATTACAACCCCCCCCAACATTAAAACCCACCACCCATATACCCATACCATACCCCCCAACATATAACCCAAACCCCCCTTACAAAAACCTAACACTAATCCCCTGAAGATCATCCTACCTTGAGTCGTCTTCACTCAGCCGAGCCACCGATGGAACTGAAGAGGACATCCGGAGCGGAAGAAGTTAATCCTCCAAGCGGCGCTGAAGAAATCTTCCATGATTGGATCAGCCAATCGGATTGAACTTGAATCTGATTGGCTGATTCCATCAGCCAATCAGATTTTCCTACCTTAATTCCGATTGGCTGATAGAATCCTATCAGCCAATCGGAATTAAGGTAGGAAAATCTGATTGGCTGATGGAATCAGCCAATCAGATTCAAGTTCAATCCGATTGGCTGATCCAATCAGCCAATCAGATTGAGCTCGCATTCTATTGGCTGATCGGAACAGCCAATAGAATGCGAGCTCAATCTGATTGGCTGATTCCATCAGCCAATCAGATTTTTCCTACCTTAATTCCGATTGGCTGATAGAATCCTATCAGCCAATCGGAATTGAGGGGACGCCATCTTGGATGACGTCCCTTAAAGGAGCCGTCATTCGTCGTAGTCCGTCGGTGAAGAAGGTGGTTCCGCGTCGGCGGAAGGAAGATTCAAGACCCGACTTGGAAGATGACTTCGCCCGGATAGAAGACCTCTTCAGCGCCTCTTTGAAGATGACATCGGCTGGATCGAAGACTTCTTCAGCGCCGCCTGGATGATGACTTCATCGGATGGAAGATTTCTTCAGCGCCGCTTGGAGGATTAACTTCTTCCGCTCCGGATGTCCTCTTCAGTTCCATCGGTGGCTCGGCTGAGTGAAGACGACTCAAGGTAGGATGATCTTCAGGGGATTAGTGTTAGGTTTTTGTAAGGGGGGTTTGGGTTAGATTAGGGGTATGTGGGTGGTGGGTTTTAATGTTGGGGGGGGTTGTATTTTTCTTTTACAGGCAAAAGAGCTGAACTTTTTGGGGCATGCCCCCACAAATGGCCCTTTTAAGGGCTGGTAAGGTAAAAGAGCTTTGAAATTTATTTAATTTAGAATAGGGTAGGGATTTTTTTTATTTTGGGGGGGTTTGTTATTTTATTAGGGGGCTTAGATTAGGTGTAAGTAGCTTAAAATTGTTGTAATATTTTTAACATGTTTGTAACTTAATTTTTTATTTTTTGTAACTTAGCTTTTTTTATTTTTTGTACTTTAGTTAGTTTATGTAATTGTATTTAATTGTAGTTATTTGTAGGTAGTTTATTTAGTTAATTTAATGATAGTGTAGTATTAGGTTTAATTGTAACTTAGGTTAGGATTTATTTTACAGGTAATTTTGTATTTCTTTTAGCTAGGTAGTTATTAAATAGTTAATAACTATTTAATAACTATTCTAACTAGCTAAAATAAATACAAAGTTACCTGTAAAATAAATATAAATCCTAAGATAGCTATAATATAATTATTAATTACATTGTAGCTATCTTAGGGTTTATTTTACAGGTAAGTATTTATTTTTAAATAGGAATAATTTATTAAAGTATAGTGTAGTGTTAGGTGTAATTGTAACTTAGGTTAGGATTTATTTCACAGGTACATTTCTCTTTATTTTAGCTAGGTAAGCTATTAAATAGTTAATAACTATTTAATAGTTATTGTACATGGTTAAAATAAATTGAAAGTTACCTGTAAAATAAATATAAATCCTAAGATAGCTAGAATATAATTATTATTTATATTGTAGCTATATTAGGGTTTATTTTAAAGGTAAGTATTTAGTTTTAAATAGGATTCATTTAGTTAATAAGAGTTAATTTATTTAGATTTATTTAATTAATATTTAAGTTAGGGGGGCGTTAGGGTTAGGGTTAGACTTAGGTTTAGGGGTTAATAATTTTATTACAGTGGCGGCGGCGTAGTGGGGGGCAGGATAGGGGTTAATAAATTTATTATAGGTGGCGACGGTGTAGGGGGGGCAGGATAGGGGTTAATACATTTAATATAGGTTGCGGCGGGTTCAGGGAGCGGCGGTTTAGGGGTTAATACATTTATTATAGTTGCGGTGGGCTCCGGGAGCGGCGGTTTAGGGGTTAATATGTATAGAGTAGCTTGCGGTGGGCTCCGGGAGCGGCGGTTTAGGGGGTAATAACTTTATTTAGTTGCGGCGGTGTAGGGGGGGTCAGATTAGTGGTGTTTAGACTCGGGGTACATGTTAGGGTGTTAGGTGTAGACAGCTCCCATAGAAATCAATGGGATGTCTGTCAGCAGCGAACTTGTACTTTCGCTATGGTCAGACTCCCATTGATTCCTATGGGATCCGCCGCCTCCAGGCTGGCGCTTTGAAAACCAGGTACGCTGGGCCGTAAAAGTGCCGAGCGTACCTGCTAGTTTTTTGATAGCTAGCAAAAGTAGTGAGAATGTGCCGCACTTGTGTGCGGAACATCTGGAGTGACGTAAGAATCGATCTGTGTCGGACTGAGTCCGGCGGATCGAAGTTTACGTCACAAAATTCTACTTTTGCCGGTCTCGAGCCTTTGATAACTAAGGCGAATCAGCCTCGCCACAAATACGCTGCGGAATTCCAGCGTATTTGAGGTTGACGGCTTGATAACTAGGCCCCTAAGCCTCCCCTTGGTGTGTGTTTTTCTTACAACCTAGCAGTTCAAAAACCTCTAAAAGGGACAGTTTACTTGAAAAAGTTTATTGTTAAAAAAGATAGAGAATCCTCTTATTTCCCATTCCCCAGTTTTGCAAAACCAACACGGTTATAATAATATACTTTTTATCTCTGTGATTACCTTGTATCTAAGCCTCTGCAGACTGCCCCCTTATCTCAGTCCCTTTGACAGACTTGCATTTTAACAATCAGTGCTGACTCCTAAATAACTCTATGGGAGTAAGCACAATGGTATCTCTATAGCACACATGAACTAGCACTGTCTAACTGTGAAAAACAGTAAAAATTTACTGAAATAAGAGGCGGTTTTCAGAGATTTAGAAATCAGTTTGAGCCTATCTAGGTTTAGCTTTCACAAAGAATACCAAGAGAACAAAGCTAATTTGATGATAAAAGTCATTAGAAAGTTGTTTAAAATTGCATGCCCTATCTGAACCATGAAAGTTTCATTTTGACTAGGCTGTTAATTTAAAGGTTGGTATACTTGTGCCCTCTGAACCCAGGAGGTCACAACTTGATTGTAGTCAGAGAGTGATGGCCAGGCTCAATTGTGAGGGGCAGATAGTGAAGGTGGTAGCCTAGGCAGAGCTAAGCCTTGGTGCAGTCCGCATTTGGGCCGCTTATCTCTTGTAGTATGAGGAGCTAGAGACTCACCTGCTGCTATCTGAATTAAAGTAAGTTTAATCAGTTAATATTTGTTTACCTAATAAAAGTATGTTTTCTGCATTCTTGCCTTTGGGGCCTATTTATGAAAAGTCATTGCGGATCATGTCCAACAGACCTCGCTGAATGCGGAGAGCAATACGCTCTCCGCATTCAGCATTGCACCAGCAGCTCTTGTAAACTGCTGGTGTCAATCAACCCGATCGTATTCGATCAGGTTGAACTGTGGCAACCTCTGTCCGCCTCCTCAGAGCAGGCGCACAGGTTATGGAGTAAAACTGGTGTTTCTGGCGAGATTGAAGGCTCGCCAGACACACAGGACTTCAAGCTCCATAGGGCACTTGATAGATATGCCCCTTTGTGTGTTTTGTTTAGGGGGGTCAAAGGGGATGTGTATATAGCAACCTAAGTGAGGGGTAGCTACCTGGCAGGGACTAAAAGTAATAATTTAATCTATTATGAACCATTCTACCATCTTCAACTGATGTGCAAACGGATGTGCAAACTGATGTGCAAACTGATGTGCAAACGGATGTGCAAACGGATGTGCAAACTGATGTGCAAACGGATGTGCAAACTGATGTGCAAACGGATGTGCAAACTGATGTGCAAACGGATGTGCAAACTGATGTGCAAACGGATGGATTTCAATACTGAATGCTTAAAAGTTTGCCATTTTTTCAAACAGTCAACTATTAATCATTTTCACAACAAAACAGATTTATGGACATTTATTTTCTATGTACAGTCTCTGTAGCTATGAACTCCATATACATAATACAGGAAACAGCTAATCCTGGCAAAAAGTATAATATATTTAAAATATCTAAACATCTTAAGAGTATTATGGTTTATATGGTTACACTCATCTATATAAAATCCATTATAATATAAATATGCATGAAATAATTGTGCATTATGTCTTTTTTTGCAGATATGATTTTCCAAACAAACAAATGCACATTCAAGAGAAAAGCAAAAATTACAGAAAAATAGACAGAATATCTTTGAAAATGACAACAAAACGAGCTTCCATATGATTTTTTTTTATTACTAATTTTTATTTGACATACTTTTATAAATGTACTGTATATATATATATATATATATATATATATATATATATATATATATATATATATATATATATATATATATATATATACAGTATTTTACAAAGGTGAGTACACCCCTCACATTTTTGTAAATATTTTATTATATCTTTTCATCTGACAACACTGAAGAAATTACACTTTACTACAATGTAAAGTAGTGAGTGTACAACCTGTATAACAGTGTAAATTTGCTGTCCCCTCAAAATAACTCAACACACAGCCATTAATGTCTAAACCGTTAGCAACAAAAGTGAGTACACCCCTAAGTGGAAATGTCCAAACTGGGACAAAAGTGTCAATATTTTGTGTGGCCACCATTATTTTCCAGCACTGCCTTAACCCTCTTGGGCATGGGGTTCATAAGAGCTTCACATATTGCCACTGGAGTCCTCTTCCACTCCTCCATAACAACATCACAGAGCTGGTGGATGTAAGAGACCTTGCACTCCCCCACCTTTCATTTGATGATGCCCCACAGATGCTCAATAGGGTTTAGGTCTGGAGACATGCTTGGCCAGTCCATCACCTTTACTCTCAGCTTCTTTAGCAAGGCAGTGGTCGTCTTGGAGGTGTATTTGGGGTCATTATCATGTTGGAATACTGCCCTGCGGCCCAGTCTCCGAAGGGAGAGGATCATGCTCTGCTTCAGTATGTCACAGTACATGTTGGCATTCATGGTTCCCTCAATGAACTGTAGCTCCCCAATGCCGGCAGCACTCATGTAGGCCCAGACCATGACACTCCCACCACCAAGCTTGACTGTAGGCAAGACACACTTGTCTTTGTACTCCTCACCTGGTTGCCACCACACACACTTGACACCATCTGAACCAAATAAGTTTATCTTGGTCTCATTGGACCACAGGACAGGGTTCCAGTAATCCATGTCCATAGTCTGCTTGTCATCAGCAAACTGTTTGCAGGTTTTTTGTGTGCATCATCTTGGGATCTTCTGGGATGACAGCCATGCAGACCAATTTAATGCAGTGTTGCAGTGTATGGTCTGAGCACTGACAGGCTAAGCCCCCACCCCTTCAATCTCTGCAGCAATGCTGGCAGCACTCATACGTCTATTTCCCAAAGACAAACTCTGGATATGACGGTGAGCATGTGCACTCAACTTCTTTTGGTCGACTATGTGAGAACGATAATACGAAATTTAACACACCTGCTCCCCATTCACACCTGAGACCTTGTAACACTAACAAGTCACATGACACCGGGGAGGGAAAATGGCTAATTGGGCCCAATTTGGACATTTTCACTTACGGGTGTACTTACTCTTGCTGCCAACGGTTTAGATATTAATGGCTGTGTGTTGAGTTATTTTGAGGGGGCAGCAAATTTACACTGTTATACAGGCTGTACAATCACTACTTCACATTGTAGCAAAGTGTCATTTCTTCAGTGTTTCACATGAAAAGATATAATAAAATATTTTCAAAAATGTGAGGGGTGTACTCACTTTTGTGAGATACTGTATATATATATATATATATATATATATATCTCTGTAGTAACTTTTTATTAGCTGCCAAAATGAAATAATAAATATGACAAGACCCTGTCCCCAGGCACCAATCACCTTTCTGAGCTTTGCAGTCCATACAGCTTAGCTGTCAAAGCCACCTAATGTTATTAAATACATAAACTTCATATAGCAGCTCAGGTATTTAAAAAAAAAACACTGAAACAAAATTTAAAAAAAAATCCAAATAACAATTGGCTAGGTTATGGCGTTATGGCTGCTTGCTAATTTCGTGTACGTTATTTTCACCGCTCACCTCCCAATAGCGCTGCTATTACAGGTTTGCAAAAAGCAGGCTTGCGCGGGCGATATGGTGGCATTGAGATCCATGCTTCACCCAAATACAAGCGCTGCTTTGACGTGCTTGTGCACGATTTCCCCATAGACATCAATGGGGAGAGCCGGCAAAAAAAAAAGCCTAACACCTGCGATCCCGGAAATAAAAGCTCCGTAACGCAGCCCCATTGATGTCTATGGGGAAAGAAAAAGTTATGTTTAAACCTAACACCCTAACATAAAAACCATGTCTAAACACCCCTAATCTGCTGGGGTTAATAACTGTATGTAGGTGGCCACCTACATATAGTTATTAACCCCTAATTTGATGACCCCAACATCGCCGCCACCTACATAATGTTATTAACCCCTAATCTGCCGCCCCTAACATCGCCGCCACCTACATAAAACTATTAACCCCTAATCTGACACCCTTGACATCGCTGCCACCTAAATACGCTTATTAACCACTAATCTGCCACCCTTAACATCGCCGCCACCTACATTACAGTTATTAACCCCTAATCTGCTGCCCCCAATGTTGCCGCCACTATACTAAAATTATTAACCGCTAAACCTCTGGCCTCCAACATCACTAACACTAAATAAATATATTAACCCCTAAACCTAACGTAACCCTAAGCATAACCCTAACCCTTCCTAACTTAAATATAATTAAAATTAATCTAAATACAACTTACAATTATTACCTAAATAATACCTATTTAAAACTAAATACTTACCTGTAAAATAAAACCTAAGCTAGCTACAATATAACTAATAGTTATAATAGTTTTTAGGTTTTATTTTTATTTCACAGGTAAGTTTGTATTTATTTTAACTAAGTAGACTAGTTAGTAAATAGTTATTAACTATTTACTAGCTACCTAGTTAAAATAAATACAACCTTACCTGTAAAATAAAACCTAACCTGCCTTACACTATCTTACCATTATGTTACCATCTTCAAGACATCTGGCGTGAAGCATCCTCTTCTTCTGATGGTCAACGTAGAATGAAGTTTCCCTTTAAGGTACGTCATCCAAGATGGCGTCCCTTACATTCTGATTGGCTGATAGAATTCTATTAGCCAATAGGAATTAAAGGGGAAAAAATCCTATTGGCTGTTGAAATCAGCCAATAGGATTGATCTTTCATCCTATTGGCTGATCTAATCAGCCAATAGAATGCGAGCTCAATCCTATTGGCTGATTAGATCAGCCAATAGGATGAAAGCTCAATCCTATTGGCTGATTGCAACAGCTAATAGGATTTTTTCCCCTTTAATTGCTATTGGCTGATAGAATTCTATCAGCCAATCGGAATGTAAGGGACGCCATCTTGGATGACGTACCTTAAAGAGAAACTTCATTCCACGTTGACCATCGGAAGAAGAGGATGCTCTGCGCCGCATGTCTTGAAGATGGACCCGCTCCATGCCGGATGGATGAAGATAGAAGATGCCGTCTGAATGAAGACTTCTGGCCTGCTTGGATGAATACTTCTGCCGGCTTCGATGAGGCCTTCTGCCGCTTGGATGAGGATGGATGTCTGGTCTTCGAAAGCTGTAAGTGGATCGTCGGGGGTTAGTGTTAGGTTTTTTAAGGGTTTATTGGGTGGGTTTTATTTTTATATTAGGGTTTGGGCAATGTAAAAGAGCTAAATGCCCTTTTAAGGGCAATGCCCATCCAAATGCCCTTTTCAGGGCAATGGTTAGCTTAGGTTTATTTAGATAGGTTTTTATTTGGGGGGTTTGGTTGTGTGGGTGGTGGGTTTTACTGTTGAGGGGTTGTTTGTATTTTTTTTTTTTACAGGTAAAAGAGCTGATTTCTTTGGGGCAATGCCCAGCAAAAAGCTCTTTTAAGGGCCATTGGCAGTTTAGTGTAGGCTAGTGTTTTTTCTATTTTGGGGGGCTTTTTTATTTTGATAGGGCTATTAGATTAGGAGTAATTCATTTTTATTTTTGCTAATTTTGTTTTTATTTTGTGTAATTTAGTGTTTATTTTTTTGTAATTTAGATAAATGTATTTGATTAATTTAATTTATTTTATTGTAATGTTAGTTTTTAGTGTAAGGCAGGTAAGGTTTTATTTTACAAGTAACTTTGTATTTATTTTAGCTAGGTAATTAGTAAATAGTTAATAACTATTTGCTAACTAGTCTACCTAGTTAAAATAAATACAAACTTACCTGTGAAATAAAAATAAAACCTAAAATAGCTACAATGTAACTATTAGTTATATTGTAGCTAGCTTAGGTTTTATTTCACAGGTAAATATTTTGTTTTAAATAGGTATTATTTAGGTAATAATTGTAAGTTTTATTTAGATTTATTTTAATTTTCTTTAAGTTAGGGGGTGTTAGGGTTAGGGTTATGCTTAGGGTAAGGGTTACATTAGGGTCAGGATTAGGGGTTAATAGGTTTATTATAGTGGCGGTGTGGGTGGACGGCAGATTAGGGTTAATAATATTTAAATAGTGTTTGCGATGCGGGAGGGCAGCGGTTTAGGGGTTGATCATTTTATTATAGTGGCGACGATGTCGGGAAGCGGCGGAATAGGGGTTAATACATTTTTTAAGTGGCGACAATGTCCGGAGCGGCAGATTAGGGGTTAATGATTTTATTTTAGTTTTTGCGATGCGGGAGGGCCTCGGTTTAGGGGTTAATAGGTAGTTTATGGGTGTTAGTGTACTTTGTGACAGTTTAGTTATGAGTTTTATGCTACAGCTTTGTAACGTAAAACTCATAACTACTGACTTTAGATGGCGGTACGTATCTTGTCATTTTAGGCTGTACTGCTAATTTTTTGGCCTCACTGTAAAACTCGTAATAGAAGCGCTATGGAAGTCCCATTGAAAAAGGACTTTTCTTAAAGTGCGGTACTGATGTTGCATGACGGCCAAAAAGGTGTGCGGTATACCTATACCTACAAGACTTGTAATAGCGGCGTTAGTGCAAAAGCATCGTTATGGGTCATAACGATGCTTTTTGAGTCATAACGCAAAACTCATAATCTAGCAGAATATAAATTATGTTTACCGGATAATTTCATTTCCATCGTGGGGAGGAGAGTCCACAGCTTCATTCATTACTTGTGGGAATTAAGAACCTGGCCACCAGGTGGAGGCAAAGACACCCCAGCCAAAGGCTTAAATACCTCCCTCACTTCCCTCATCACCCAGTCATTCTGCCGAGGGAACAAGGAACAGAAGGAGAAATATCAGGGTATAAATGGTGCCAGAAGGATAATATTAATTTTAGGTCCGCCCACCGGAGCAACAAGCGAGAGCCATGGACTCTCCTCCCCATGATGGAAATGAAATTATCAGATAAGCATAATTTATAATTTCTATCTAAAGGGGAGGAGAGTCCACAACTTCATTCATTACTTGTGGGAACAAATACCCAAGCTCTAGAGGACACTGAATGAAAAAAACAGGAGGGCAAATAAGGCAGACCCTAATCTGAGGGCACCATAGCCTGTAAAACCTTTCTCCCAAAAACTGCTTCTGCCGAAGCAAAAACGTAAAATTTGTTACATTTTGTAAAGGTATGTAAGGAGGACCAGGTAGCTGCCTTACAAATCTGCTCCATAGAGGCCTCATTCTTGAAGGCCCAAGAAGAAGCCACAACTCTAGTTGAATGAGCCGTGATCCTCTGAGGAGGCTTATGTCCCACTGTCTCATAGGCCAAGCGAATCATGCTCCTCAACTAAAAAGACAAAAACGTTTAAGAAGCCTTCTGCCCCTTGCGCTTCCCTGAATACACCACAAAAAGAGATGTAGACTGTCTGAAATCCTTCATAGCCTGAAGATAAAACTTCAAAGCACGAACCACATCCAAATTATGAAGTAACCTCTCCTTAGGAGAAGAAGGGTTAGAACACAAAGAAGGAACAACTATTTCCTGATTGATGTTACGGATAGACACAACCTTGGGAATAAATCCCAAACCAGTGCAAAGAACAGCCTTAGCAACATGAAAAACCAGATAAGGAGGCTCATATTGCAAGGCCGCCAACTCAGATACTCTGCATGCCGATGCAATAGCCAACAAAAATAGAACCTTCCAAGAAAGTAACTTAATGTCAAGAGAGTGCATAGGTTCAAACGGAACCCTCTGCAACACCTTCAGAACCAAGTTCAAGCTCCAGGGAGGAGCGGACTGTCTGAAAACAGGCCTGACTCTAGACAGAGCCTGTAGAAAAGACTGTATATCAGGAAGCTCAGCGATCCTCTTGTGCAACAGAACAGATAAAGCCGAAATCTGTCCCTTCAAGAAACTGGCGGCTAGCCCCTTCTCCAGTCCATCCTGGAGAAAGGACAGAATCCTGGATACCTTAACCTTGTGCCAAGGTTATCCATACTTCTCACACCAGGACAAGTATGTCCTCCACACCTTATGATAGATGCGACAAGTGACCGGCTTCCTGGCCTGAAAAAGAGTATCAATCACTCTATCAGAGAACCCTCTCTTAGCTAAGACTAAGCATTCAATCTCCATGCAGTCAGCCTCAGAGAATCTAGATTTAGATGTTGAAAGGGACCCTGTACCAACAGATCCCTGTGATAGGGTAACCTCCATGGAGGAGACAATGACATCCCCACCAGATCCGCAAACCACGTCCTCCGTGGCCACGATGGAGCAATCACAATAGCCGAAGCTTGCTCCTGCTTGATGTGGGCCACTACTCGAAGTAGAAGTGGCAACGGTGGAAAAACGTAAACTAGGTTGAACCCCCAAGGGACTGCTAAAGCGTCTGTCAGCTCTGCCTGGGGATCCCTGGATCGCAACCCATATTTGGGTAGCTTGCAATTGAGTCTAGACGCCATGAGATCTATCTCCGGCGTCCCCCATCTGAGACAAATCTCCGCAAACACCTTAGGGATGGAGAGACCATTCCCCCGGATGGAAGGACTGCCTGCTTAGAAAATCCGCTTCCCTGTTGTCCACACCCGGAATGTGGATTGCTGAGAGTGAGCAGCTGTGGGACTCCATTCCAATATCCGAGAAACCTCCCTCATTGCTAGGGAGCTTCCCGTCCCCCCTGATGGTTGATGTAAGCTACTGAGTTAATGTTGTCTGTCTGGAACCTGATGAAGTTGAACAACCCCAGTAGAGGCCACGCCTTCAGAGCATTGTAGATCGCTCGAAGAATATTGATTGGAAGGAGAGACTCTTCTCAAGACCACCTTACCTGTGCCATCCTGGCACCCCAAACAGCACCCCATCCTGCTAGACTCGCGTCCGTGGTCACAATCTCCCAGGACAATCTCAGGAAGGATGTCCCCTGGGACAGTTGTTGTGGACGGATCCACCAAGAAAGGGAATCCCTCGTCCGAACATCCAGAAAAATCTGTTCAGATAGATCTGAATGATCGCCGTTCCACTGTCTCAACATGCACAGTTGAAGAGGTCTGAGATGGAACCTGGCGAATCGAATGACATCAATGCTGGACACCATGAGCCCGATCACCTCCATACTCTGAGCCACCGAGGGACTGGAGGAGGACTGAAGGGCAAGACAGGTGGACGCAATATTCCTGCATCTCTGATCTGTGAGAAATATCTTCATTGATATAGAATCTATTATCGTTCCCAGGAACTCCACCCTGTTGCTGGGAATCAGGCAGCTCTTTCCTGAGTTTATCTTCCAACCGTGAGATTGGAGTAACGAAAGAAGGGCTGTGGAGTGATCCTCTGCGAGACTGAACGACAGCGCCTGGACTAGGATGTTGTCCAGATAGCGCGCCACAGCAATGCCTCTGGATCTGGCCACTGCAAGTAGTGCCCCGAGAACCTTCCTAAAGACTCTCTGGGCCGTCGCAAGACCAAAGGGAAGGGACACAAACTGGAAATATTGGTCCAGAAACGCAAATCTCAGGAACCTGAAGTGATCCCTGTGGATCAGCACATGAAGGTAGGCATCCTTCAAGTTTATTGTCATCATGAACTGACCCTCTTGAACTAGGGGCAGAATCGATCTGATCGTTTCCATTTTGAACGATGGAACAGCCAGAAACTTGTTTAAACATTTTAGGTCTAGAATCTGGCGGAACATGCCCTCCTTCTTTGGGACCACAAAAAGGTTTGAATAGTACCGTAGACCCCTTTCTGCTGGGGGTACTGGTACAATAATTTAGAGAGAAGAGAGATCCCTCACACAGTCTAGAAAGGCGTCTCTCTTTTCTGGTCTGGAAGACAGATTTGACAGGAGGAATCTGCCCCTGGGCGGATGAGATCTTAACCCTAATCTGCAACCAGGTCTCTGAGAAGAGAGATAATCTGCCCCCTACTTGGTCCAGAGACCGGTCGGGGGCCACCTCTTCATGCCGACTTTGTTTTGGCGGGCTTCTTGTTCTGCTTGGACTTATTCCAAGACTGAGCTGGTTTCCAAGTACCCTTGGACTGATCCACTTTTGCAGCGGGCTGCTGGCGTTGGGCCTTGTCCGCACGAAAGGGACGAAAAGTAGATCCCTTAGGCTTAACCTTTTAATGCTGCAGTAGGAAAGTGCCCTTGCCTCCCATAACCGTGGATATAATCGAGTCCAATCCTGGACCGAACAGGATCTTTCCCTGAAAGGGAAGAGATAGAAGTCTGGACTTAGAGGTCATAATCGCAGACCACGATTTTAGCCACAGATCCCTGCGGGCTAATACGGAAAAACCTGACACCTTTACATTCAGGCAAATAATTTACATATTGGCATCACAAATAAAAGAATTAGCAACCTTCAAGGCCTTAATTCTCTCCTGTATCTCGTCGAGTGGAATCTCCCTCTCGAACATGTCAGACACAGACTAGCACCAATATGTCGCAGCTCCAGCACCTGCAGCTACCGCCGATGCCAGCTAAAGAACAAACCCTGTGTGTTGGAACATCTTTTTTAACATGTTCTCCAACATTTTATCCATGGGCTCTTTAAACGACGAACTATCCTCAAGAGGAATCGTCGTCCACTTTGCAAGCGTAGGGATAGCACCTTCCACCTTAGGGACAGTCCCCCATAGCTCAAGCTGAGAGTCCGGGACGGGGAACAGCTTCTTAAAGGAAGAAGGGGAAAAGGAAGAACCTAATCTCTCCCATTCATTCTTAATAATGTTAGCCATCTTAACAGGAACCGGGAAGGTCTGAGGTACCACCCTGTCCTCATACACTTTATCAAGCTTAGGAATTGAAGGTTCCTCCGGTGGTTTTGGTTCCAGAACCTCGAGGGTAGCAAGCACCTGCTTCAGCAAAAAGCGCAAATTTTCCATCCTAAACCTAAAGTCAGGCTCCTCTGCAGTGGGAACATTAGATGACATGGACTCCGACCCAGAAGGAACACCCTCCGAAGAGTCGGAGTCGTCCTCATCAGTGGACAATCTTTCCAAGATATCCATTGGAGTATAAGAGACGCCGGATCGCCATATATTACCTTACGCTTGCGCTTTGCAGAATGTGGTAAGGCACTTATCACCTTAGAGACCGCCATTTGCAGTTAATCCGCAAAATCTTATGGCCAACGGATCTCTCCCGTAGGAGAAATAGACATGCCCTGGGGCGCTGCATGTGTACTCGGAGATGTATGTAGGGAACGCACCTCACAGGACGGGGAGCCCTCAGAGGTGAATGGCTCAGTAGTACTAGACATCCTTTTCTTTTGAGATGTCGTGACTTTATCAAGGAATGTGGAACATAGTTTAGCAGGCGGATCTACCAGAACTTCCTCACAATAAACACAGGTACTAGACTTAGTTAAAGAGGGAGTACCCTCTTACGCGTCAGAGTCCTCCATAGCTTGTGGCTTTAGTAAGGACTAGTTATAATCTAATAAAAAAGGCACCTTTATAACCTCCAATGGCCGGGGCACTCACCACCTCCTATGACCCGGACCACAGAAACCGTTATGTCTCCTGCGCCGCCGATCAAGCAAGGAAGTCAATAGGGCCCACCCGACAGAAGGAATGCCTTGCAGGACCGCCCCTGCACTATGCACCAAAACTGTCACGCAAATACTCCCGGAAATGAAACTAAAGTCCATTGCCAGAGCCACATCTCACACATATCGCACCAATGACACAACAAACAATATTATGCACAAACGCCCCCTGTACAATAATCCCCCTACCAGGGATATTAACCCTTGATTCTATAAAGATAAAGATAAAAGGTATCACACTGTGACCCTGTCTTCTGCGTTATCATTATGTGTATAAAAAATGAAACAATCTTACCAGAATCCAAGCCGTGGAACAGGAACACGGCCTCTCAAGTGTGACAGTGTAGTAGCATCGCTCCTGACATGGACTTGAGTGTAGAAAGCAGGCAGCGAAACTCGTCAACGCTGATTGCCTATGGAGCTGTTAATCTGAGTCGGGATGGTTTCGCAAAAAGACTCTCCCTGCATCTCTGGACTCTAACTTTCACCCAAGCTCTCACTGAGAGGCTGAAAAAGCAACTTAAAACTCCAGTCCCATTCTGAAGAGTACTACCCTCCATAACAGACTACTCAGAATCTTCCGACACTTCTCTGCCAACCTCCTGTGACAAAAGGCAAAGAATGACTGGGGGATGAGGGAAGTGGGGGAGGTATTTAAGCCTTTGGCTGGGGTATCTTTGCCTCCTCCAGGTGGCATGGTTCTTAATTCCCACAAGTAATGAATGAAGCCGTGGACTCTCCTCCCCTTTAGATGGAAATAAACAATATTTACATGTTTGCAAAGGAGTTGAGAAACTTGTCAAAAAACTAACAAAAACAAAAAAAATAAACCCTCTAAGAAAATGGCATATCACAGGTCTATCAAAAAATATTTTTGCAAGGATTTTCTGAAAGATTAATAAAAGCAAAGTACAGTATCTCACAAAAGTACACCCCTCACATTTTTGTAAATATTTTATTATATCTTTTCATGTTACAACACTGAAGAAATGACACTTTGCTACAATGTAAAGTAGTGAGTGTACAGTCTTTATAACAGTGTACATTTGCTAGTAGTAAAGAGGTGAGATAGACCACGGATTCTTCAATGGTAAAAAAACATTTCTTTATTTAAAGCATTTAAAATTCATGATGGCTTTCCATCAGAAAAAAAACATCACAACTGAATCCCAGAACTTGACTGTCACAATTGCTGACGCGTTTAGGCTGTGTAAATTTGCTGTCCCTTCAAAATAACTCAACACACAGCCATTAATGTCTAAACCATTGGCAACAAAAGTGAGTACACCCCTAAGTGGAAATGTCCAAATTGGGCACAGTTAGCAATTTTCCCTCCCCGGGGTCATGTGACTCGTTAGTGTTACAAGGTCTCAGGTGTGAATGGGGAGCAGGTGTGTTAAAGTTGGTGTTATCGCTCTCACACTCTCTCATATTGGTAACTGGAAGTTCAACATGGCACCTCATGGCAAAGAACTCTCTGAGGATCTGAAAAAAAGAATTGTTGCTCTACATAAAGATGGCCTTGGCTATAAGAAGATTGCCAAGACCCTGAAACTGAGCTGCAGCACAGTAGGAAGACCATACAGCGGTTTCACAGTACAGGTTCCACTCAGAACAGGCCTCGCCATGGTCGACCAAAGAAGTTGAGTGCACGTGCTTAGCATCATATCTAGAGGTTGTCTTTGGGAAATAGACATATGAGTGCTGCCAGCATTGCTGCAGAGGTTGAAGGGGTGGGGGGTCAGCTTGTAAGTGCTCAGACCATACGCCGCACACTGAATCAAATTGGTCTGCATGGCTGTCGTCCCAGAAGGAAGCCTCTTCTAAAGATGATCCACAAGAAAGTCTGCAAACAGTTTGCTGAAGACAAGCAGACTAAGGACATGGATTACTGGAACCATGTTCTGTGGTCCGATGAGACCAAGATAAACTTATTTGGTTCAGATGGTGTCAAGCGTGTGTGGCGGCAACCAGGTGAGGAGTACAAAGACAAGTGTGTCTTGCCTACAGTCAAGAATGGTGGTGGGAGTGTCATGGTCTGGGCCTGCATGAGTGCTGCCGGCACTGGTAAGCTACAGTTCATTGAGGGAACCATGAATGCCAACATGTACTGTGACATACTGAAGCAGCGCATGATCCCCTCCCTTCGGAGACTGGGCCGCAGGGCAGTATTCCAACATGATAACGACCCCAAACACACCTCCAAGATGACCACTGCCTTGCTAAAGAAGCTGAGGGGAAAGGTGATGGACTCGCCAAGCATGTCTCCAGACCTAAATCCTATTGAGCATCTGTGGGGCATCCTCAAATGGAAGGTGGGGGAGCGCAAGGTCTCTAACACCCACCATCTCTGTGATGTCGTCATGGAGGAGTGGAAGAGGACTCCAGTGGCAACCTGTGAAGCTCTGGTGAACTCCATGCCCAAGAGGGTTAAGGCAGTGCTGGAAAATAATGGTGGCCACACCAAATATTGACACTTTGTGCCCAATTTGGACATTTCCATTTAAGGGTGTACTCACTTTTGTTGCTAATGGTTTAGACATTAATGGCTGTGTGTTGAGTTATTTTGAGGGGACAGCAAATTTACACTGTTATACAGGCTGTACACTCAATACTTTACATTGTAGCAAAGTGTCATTTCTTCAGTGTTGTCACATGAAAAGATATGATAAAATATTTACAAAAATGTGAGGGGTGTACTCACTTTTGTGAGATACTGTATATAAGAGACAAAAGCAAAATTGATACTTGACTATTAATCAAGTGAATATTGATAATAACTATGTAATATAGCTTAATGCAGTTTTTAACTAATAATTATAATTTATGACGTGTGCACAGTTAATCATTTCATATTATTTCATAGTATTTTTATCATTAAAACTTTTAAATCCCCAAACATTTGATTGCAACCACAATTTTTTTTCTTTATTTAATTTGTCAACCGGTTTCAATTTTTTAAAGTTGTGTAAAGCTCAAGCCTTTGGTTGCTTTAGTTGGGAGTTTCGTAAGCCTGTTTTCAAAAACTAGGTTTTCCGCCTGTAATTTATGGAAAATGTTTGTCACTCTATGCTTCCCATTTGCAAGCATTTTAGTTGATGGATAATTTTCAATCCCCTTTAATATAACAAACAGAACTAGACAGGTGAGCCCTTTGTTGTCCATTTTATTTGCTTTCATTCTTACTTCATTACCTGTCAAAATGAGAAAAAATAGAGATATTCTATTGGGCAATTTGCTTAGAATACATAAGATCTATATGTTTTCCCTTCTAAAGGAATTCAAACTATTTTATGAAGTCCCTAATTCACAACTTAAAAATGGAAAATTAAATATCAATTTGCCATTTGTCCTAAGATAAAATTGATATCTATCTATCTATTTAACCCATATATTCAGCCAACATCATAAACATACTTTTGTTTTCATTTGGCAAAATCTTTTGAATTCATTTTTTAAATTACATTTTTAATATATTAAAGAAATATATCATAGCATCTTGGGAATCTAAAAATATTTATTGGTTAAAAAGAAGCAAGGTTATTAAGGTTAATATTGTGCCTATAGTGCTTTATATTATTCAGTCTCTTCCAATCTCTATTACTCATACATATTTATATATTTGGTATAAAAATAGTAGAATAAAAAGGAAAACTCTATTCAAACCCAAATACAGATGGGGATTTTCATTTATAATGCTGTTTAGCATTTAAAGTCTTCATTTCAAAGCTTTAAAAATAATATATTAGGTGTTACTTATGTCAATTTTGAGAGGGGCCTGGAATCTAACTCCCTCACTTCCCATTGACTTACATTATAAACTGAGTTTCAATTTACAACGGTTTCGATTTACAACCATTCCTTCTGGAACCTAACCCCGGTGTTAAATGAGGGCTACCTGTATATGATTATTCTCAATAGAGTATATAACACTGGTCATCTATTGATTTGTCTGGTATGTCTAGAATTCAACATCTTATCATAAATTTAAATTTTAAAATGTGGGAAAAATGTAAGGTTATAACCATCTAATTTGGCATTGTTCTGAGACAATCCTGAATTCTCACCAGAAAAATATTTAATATTGAAATAACGCGCCTTAAGATTACTACGTTTTTATGTGTGCTAACCCAACTGCTTTAAAACTAAATTGGAAAACCTGATGTGCAAAATACATATTTTACATTCCTATGTTCTTCACATAAATTACTTTTTATTACAAAATATATATTTCTATGTATATATCTGATTCTGTTCATGTAAAATACATATCTATACCCATATATCTTTCAACATGCTCTCTATGATACCATTTTGTAGCATTTAAAAGGATGTTAAAATGTTTTTTTCTTTAAACTCCTTGTTGGGGTGCAAGTGCTTAGATCTCAACAAACTTCTGATGTAAGCACTTGTGATCAGATCATGGGGTACTGCCTACACTGCTAGGCATGCCCCCAGTCCGATTCTTGCTTGCATCAAAGGGGGAGGCTGCAGGACGCCATTAAGGTAGGATGTTCCATGTCATCCTTCCTAAACTTAGGACGACATGGAATGTCCTAATGGCGTGAAGGGGTTAAAGTCATTATGTGTCAACAATTAAAGGGACATGAAACCCAACATTTTTGTTTCATGATTAAGAGCATGATTAAGAAAGAGCATACAATTTTTATCAAGTTTCCAATGTAAACTCGTGCACGATTTCCCCATAGGAATCAACGGGGGAGAGCCGGCTGAAAAAAAACCTAACACCTGCAAAAAAACAGCTTAAAGCTCCTAACGCAGCCCCATTGATTCCTATGGGGAAACACATTTTATGTCTAAACATCCCTAATCTTACACTTATTAACCCCTAATCTACCGCCCCCGACATCGCCGACACCTACATTATAATATTAACCCCAATCTGCCGCTCCGGACCCCGCCGCCACTTACAGTATAGTTATTAACCCGTAATCTGCTGCCCCCAACATCGCAGAACCCTACATTATATTTATTAACCCCTAATCTGTCACCCCCAATGTCGCTGCAACCTAACTACATTTATTAACCCCTAATCTGCCGCCCCCAACGTCGCTGCCACTATATTAAATGTATTAACCCCTAAACCTAAGTCTAACCCTAAACCTAACCCCCCAATTTAAATATAATTTAAATATATCTAAATAAATATTCCTATCATTAACTAAATTATTCCTATTTAAAACTAAATACTTACCTATAAAATAAACCTTAAGCTAGCAACAATATAACTAACAGGCAAGTTTGTATTTATTTTAACTAGGTACAATAGTTACTAAATAGTTATTAACTATTTAATAGCTACCTAGTTAAAATAAATTCAAATTTACCTGTAAAATAAATCCTAACCTAAGTTACAATTACACCTAACACTACACTATAATTAAATTAATTACCTAATTAAATACAATTAAATACAATTTAGAAAAATTATCTAAAGTACGGAAATTTTTTTTTTTACTGAAAATAATAAAATAATTCCAAGTTTTTTAAACTAATTACACCTAATCTAATCCCCCTAATAAAATAAAAATGCCCCCCAAAATAATAAAAAGCCCTACCCTATACAAAATTACAAATAGCCCTTAAAAGGGCCTTTTGCAGGGCATTGCCCCAAAGTAATCAGCTCTTTTACCTGTAAAAAAAAGTACAGTACCCCCCCCAACATTAAAACCCACCCACCACCCACACACCCAACCCTACTCTAAAACCCACCCAATACCCCCTTAATAAAACCTAACACTAACCCCTTGAAGATCACCCTACCTTGAGAAGTCTTCACCCAACCGGGCCGAAGTCCTCAACGAAGCCGGGCGAAGTGGTCCTCCAGACGGGCAGAAGTCTTCATCGAAGCCGGGAAGAAGAGGTCCTCCAGACGGGCAGGTCTTCATCCAGGCGGCATCTTCTAGCTTCATCCATCCGGCGCGGAGCGGCTCCATCTTCAAGACATCCGACCCGGAGCATCCTCTTCAAACGAAGTCCAACTGAAGAATGAAGGTTCCTTTAAATTATGTCATCCAAGATGGCATCCCTTGAATTCCGATTGGCTGATAGAATTCTATCAGCCAATCAGAATTAAGGTAGAAAAAATCCTATTGGCTGATACAATCAGCCAATAGGATTGAGCTTGCATTCTATTGGCTGATCCAATCAGCCAATAGAATGCCAGCTCAATCCTATTGGCTGATCCAATCAGCCAATAGGATTGAACTACCTTAATTCCGATTGGCAGAGGCATTCATTATGGATTGTAAAGGAGCTAGGCTGCAGCTGGGGAGACCAGAGAGGACAGAGTTGCAGTAATCAAGGTGGGAAAGGAGGAGAGAGTGGATTAAAATCTTAGTTGTGTCTTGTGTAAGGAAATGTCTAATTTTAGAGATGTTTGTAAGGTGGAAGCGGCAGGATTTAGCCATGGACTGAATGGGAGGAGTGAAAGAAAGACCTGAGTCAAATGTGACCCCAAGACATTAGGCATACAGGGTAGGGGTAATGATGGAGTTGTCAACAGTTATAGAGAGATGGAGAGATTTTGGAAGAAGGGGGGAAAATAAAGAGCTAGTTTTGAAGAGATTTAGATTAAGGTAGTAAGAGGACATCCAGGAAGAGATATGAGAAAAACAGTAAGTGACACGGGTTAGCAAGGAAGGAGATAGGTCTGGTGCAGAGAGGTAGATTTGGGTGTCGTCGGCATACAAATGATATTGAAACCCATGGAACTTTATTATGGAACCTAATGATGACGTGTAGATTGAGAAGAGAAGGGCACCAGAGAAGGCTACACTAAAGGTATGGTTAGACAGGTAGGAAGAGAACCACGAGAGGGCTGTGTCACAAATGCCAAAGGATTGGAGGGTTTGGAGCAAAAGAGGGTGGTCAACAGTATCAAAGGCTGTAGACAGATCAAGGAGGATAAACAGAGAGAAGTGGCCTTTGTATTTTGCTGTAAATAGGTCATTGGTAACCTTAACGCTGTCTCTGTGGAGTGATGGGGGCAAAATCCGGAATGCAGTGGGTCACGGAGGGAGTTTAATGTTTTTAAATTTTAATAAAAATTTGGTATAAGATGTTGGAACCTATAATGTGTAAAATAAATAATTAAAGGGAATTGAAACCCAAACATTTTTTAAAAGTTTCCAATTTAATTCTACTATCAAATGTATTTTGTTCCCATGGTATTCTTTGCTGAAGCGATAACTAGGTAGGTAACTGGAGCATTACATAGCAAGAAATAGTGCTGTCATCTAGTGCTCTTACAAATAGATAACATTATTGCAAAACTGCTCTAGACATGTGCACGCCCCTTAGCTTACATCCCTGTATTTCAACAAAACATACCAAGAGAACAAAGAAAATATGATAATAGAAGTAATTTAGAATGTTGTTGTAAATTTGCATCTGAATTATGATTAAAAAAAAATGTTGCTAATCCTCTCCCTTTAACCCTGTTTATGCTACAGTGAACACCAATTCAGAGCACCATTTTCAAAGAGATAGGTTATATATTTCTTATCATGACATCCCTTATCCTTTGGCTACAACAGAGACTTACAATGATTTGCTATGAAATCTATTACACCACTTTCTGGCAATAGATGGAGTTACATTTAAAGAAATGTGCATTTTACTTTGTTACTTCTAAAATAGATAGATATAGGTTTATATAAATATATATATTGTCTGGTGAGGAACTAGTTAAGGTGTAACAGGGAGAAGCAGATGAGACAGCCACATGTTTGGAGTCTCCAAGGAAAACAAACACGAATAGAAAAGCAATCACAAAATAGCAGGCGCCAAGATTTCTCTCCTACAATGGAGCAGCATCAGAAGCTGTGCGTGTTCTTGGCAAACCAATCTATAAATTGATTGTAATATACGATGTGCTGCATTACATTGTACGTGATGCCGCAGCTTCAAGTACCTCTGATCCATCAGCATCTTGCTGATAATAGCATATCTCCATCTGCTTCTGAAATTAATTAACCTCTTTTTTGCCAGAGGGAACTATAGCACATAGAAAGACTGTCCAATCCCCTTGCAAAAACAAAAGGCTTTGCAATTAATAGCCCAGTATTACTATAGACCTCTAGCTAAAACATAATATTAGTGGATTATATTAAAATGTAAAACACAATAAATGTGAATATCGTTTCCCTTTTTTTCAGTAGCATTTTTAAATATTAAAACAAGGTGACTCTGTGTATAATGTATGATCATTTTCTCTGTTGCTCTTCCTCTGTGCATAGTGATATATGATGAATGAGATTTCTAGCCCACTATAACTTACCACCTTGTGTATAGTGCATCAATAAAAGAGAATATTACAAGATGCCGGTAAAGTGATCATCTCTATACTCCTCTCTTCAAATTTAGTGTTGTTGTATAGTTGATACTTTTTCTCATTGTAGAACAATCACATATATTCATCCTTACATCACAATAAAAAGATGCAGTATATAAATTAGACATGTGCGTTTTATTTCGGACGAATTTAGTTTTTGGACGGATTTTGGCCGATTCGGAGATTCAAATACATCCGAATTTCCGAATCGGCACCATAACTAAAATTCCAAAAAAATTCCAAAAATGAATAAATCGGTTTACGAATTTTCGGATCCATTCTTTATTCATATTCGGACTTTTTCATTGTTCTAATCTAAACCACAGTTCCCTGACATCGCAGACACTAAGTCACTAAATAATCCTATTAACCCCTAAACCGCCGTTCCCTGACATCACCAACACTAACTAAATCTATTAACCCCTAAACCACTGTTCCAAAACATCGCCAAAACTAACTAGTTCCCTGACACAAACTAAACCTATTAACCCCTAACCTGCAGTTCCCAAACATCGCCAACACTAACTAAACCTATTAACCCCTAAACCACTGTTCCCAAACATCGCCAAAACTAACTAGTTCCCCGACACAAACTAAACCTATTAACCCCTAAACCGCATTTCACAAACATCGCCGACACTAACTAAACCTATTAACCCCTAAACCGCAGTTCCCCCGACACTAACTAAACCTATAAACCCCTAAATCGCAGTTCCCAAACATTGCAGACACTAACTAAACCTCTTAACCCCTAAACCGCTGTACACCCACATCGCCAACACTAACTAAACCTATCAACCCCTAAACTGCCGGCCCCCATATTGCAACAACCTAAATTAAACTATATTAACCCCTAAACCTAACACCCCCTAACTTTAACATAATTAAATTAGACCTAAATTAAAGTTACAATTATTAACTAACTACCTATTTAAAAATAAATACAAACTTACTTGTGTAATAAAAATAAAACCTAAGCTAGCTACAATATAACTATTTACTAACTACCTAGTTAAAATAAATACAAACTTACCTGTGAAATAAAAATAAAACCTAAGCTTACACTAAAACCTAACATTACAAAAATAAAAAACCTAACATTGCAAAAAAAAAAAAAACTACAATTACAAAAATATTGAACACTACAATTACAAAAAATAAAAAACTACCATTATAAAAAATAACAAACGAAATCATCCAAAATAATAAAAATTATTCCTATGCCCTACAGTTAACAGATCTATTGCAAAAAAATAAAAACAAGCACCTCCTAACATTACAAACCCCCATCCCCCAAATCCACAAAATAAAAAAAAACTAACTAAAAAAAAACTAAATTACTCATTGCCCTGAAAACGGCATTTGTATGGGCATTGCCCTTAAAAGGGCATTCAGCTCTTTTACTGCCCTTAAAAGGGCATTGAGCTTGTTTTTGGCCCATTAAAAGCCTTAATCTAAAAAAAAAAAAAAAACAACCTAACACTAACCCCAAAATCGGTACTCACAATTGCTGAAGTCCGGCGAAAGGTCTTCATCCCAGCGGCGAACAATCTTCATCCAGGTGGCTCCATCTTCATCCATCACGGGACCGGCGTCTTCTTCATCCGGTCCGATGTGGAGGTCCTCTTCATGCTATCGTCCGCCACACACTGAGGATTCAATGCAAGTTACCCCTTTTATAAAATCAGCCAATAGGAATTAGAGCTGCTTAAATCATATTGGCTGATTTGAAAAGAACAGCCAATAGGATTTAAGCAGCTCTCATTCCCATTGGCTGATTCAAATCAGCCAATAGGAATGAGAGCTGCCTAAATCCTATTTATTTTTATATTTAAATCAGCCAATAGGATTTAAGCAGCTCTAATTCCTACTGGCTGATTTAAATTTTTCAGCCAATAGGAATGCAACGGTACCCCAATATAAAAGGGGTACCTTGTATTGAATCCTCAGTGTGCGGCGGATGATCGCATGAAGAGGATCTCCACGTCGGACTGATGGACCTCTGCCAATGTGCAACGACCACTCCGCAGGGATGAAGAAGATGCTGGTCCCGTGATGGATGAAGATAGAGCCACCTGGATGAAGATGATTCGCGCCGATTTTGGTGTAGGTGTTAGGTTTTTTTGTTTGTTTTTTGGGGTGTTTTTTGTTTAGATTAGGGCTTTTAATGGGCCGAAAAAGAGCTGAATGCCCTTTTAAGGGCAGTAAAAGAGCAATGCCCATACAAATGCCCTTTTCAGCGCAATGGGTAGAGTAGGTTTTTTTTTCAGTTAGGTTTTTTTTATTTCGTTGGTTTGGGGGGTGGGGGTTTGTAATGTTAGGGGGTGTTTGTTGTATTTTTTTTTTAGCAAAAGAGCTGTTTAACTTTAGGACAATGCCCTAGAAAAGGCCCTTTTAAGGGCTATTAGTAGTTTATTATAGATTAGGGTTTTTTTTTATTTTGGGGTGGTTTTAGAATAGGAATAATTTTTATTATTTTTGATAATTTAGTTTGTTATTTTTTGTAATCTGATTTTTTTTATTTTTGGTTTTTTTTTTATTTTTAGAATAGGCATTTTTTATTTTTAATGGGCCGAAAAAGAGCTGAATGCCCTTTAAAGGGCAATGTCCATACAAATGCCCTTTCGGGGCAATGGGTAGATTAGGTTTATTTTTATTTTGTGGGTTTGTAATGTTAGGGGGTGTTTGTTTTTATTTTTTTGTAAAAGAGCTGTTAACTTTAGGGCAATGCCCTACAAAAGGCCCTTTTAAGGGCCCTACAAATGGCCCTTTTAAGGGCCCTTTGTAGTTTATTATAGATTAGTTTGTTTGTTTTTATTTTGGGGTGGGTTTTTTGGGGGGGTTTTAAACGGGGTATTAGAATAGGAATAATTTTTATTGTTTTGGATAATTTCGTTTGTTATTTTTGTAATGGTAGTTTTTTTTATTTTTTGTCATTTTAATGTTTCTTATTTTTTGTCATTGTAGTTTTAATTTTTTTGTAATGTTAGGTTTTTTATTTTTGTAATGTTAGGTTTTTTTATTTTTGTAATGTTAGGTTTTATTAGTGTAAGTTTAGGTTTTATTTTTATTTCACAGGTAAGTTTGTATTTATTTTAACTAGGTAGTTAGTAAATAGTTATATTGTAGCTAGCTTAGGTTTTATTTTTATTTCACAGGTAAATTTGTATTTATTTTTAAATAGGTAGTTAGTTAATAATTTAATTTAGGTTTATTTTAATTATGTTAAAGTTAGGGGGTGTTAGGTTTAGGGGTTAATATAGTTTAATTTAGGTTGTTGCGATGTGAGGGCGGTGGTTTAGGGGTTAATAGGTTTAGTTGGTGTATGCAATTTGTGGAACTGTGGTTTAGGGGTTAATAGGTTTAGTTAGTGTTGGCGATGTTTGGGAATGACAGTTTAGGGGTTAATAGGTTTAGTTAGTATTTGCGAAGTTTGGGAACTGCGGTTTAGGGGTTAATAGGTTGTTAGTGTTGGCGATGTTTGGGAAAGGCAGTTTAGAGGTAAATAGGTTTATTTCGTAACGGCGATGTCGGGGAACTGCGGTTTAGGGGTTATTAGGTTTAGTTAGTGTTGGTGATGTTTGGGAATGGCGGTTTAGGGGTTAATAGGTTTATTTAGTGTTTAGTTAGTGTCGGCGATGTCAGGGAACGGCGGTTTAAGGGTTAATAGTTTTATTAAGTGTCAGTGATGTGGGGGGGTGCGGTTTAGGGGTTAATAGGTTTAGGTAGTGTTGGCGATGTGGGGGGGATGGTGGTTTAGCGGTTAATAGCTTTATTTAGTGTCGTGATGTGGGTGGTGGTGGTGGCTGCGGTTTTAGATAATTTTGTTTCGGCAATCGTTGGCAAATTAGTTATGTTAAATTAAATTGTTTTTTCGGATCCATTCTTTATTCATATGCATTATTCTATTCTAAACTTCAGAATAGAATAATGCATATGAATAAAGAATGGATCCGAAAAAACAAATGGATCCAAAAAAACAATTTAACTTAACATAACTAATTTGCCTAAAATTTTTTATTGATTTTTGTTGAAATAATAGTGAAATAGATACAACAACTGTACGAGACATTCGTACATCAAGTATAAGTATATCAATTATCATAGCATGTACGTAATCAATGCAGACATAAAGTAAATTTCAATGAAAAGTGAGTCGGTGTCCTAACAGGACATAGGCTATCATCAAGAGGGGGGGGGGGAGGGGAGGGGAGGAGGAAAAGGAAAAAGGGTAGGAGGGTATACTAAAATGGCTTCAAGAGGGGGGTTAGTACAGATTTGTAAGGGTGAGGTCCGATCTACCGCTCGTGTGGTTAGGGATGTACTGCCATTTAGGTGTCGAAGGTGGGGAGCCAGAGAGTATCAAATCTGATTTTACAATCGGCCCAGATCAGTTCAAAGAAATCAGTCCTACCCGAGGCGTAGTAGATACTCTTCTCCATAGAGTACATATATGCCATGGTGGATAAAATATCCGACCAGGCTGGGGGGAAGGATCTTTTCCAAGATCTCGCTATATTAAGTTTAACTGCTGATAGAAGGTAGATACAAAGTGCACTATAATGTTTGGGTAATTTACAAACACCTAAGTGAAACAGGGCCGTCTCGGGAGTTCTGGGTAGGTTAATACCAAAACTGGTTAGTGTGGAGAAACATTTGTTCCAGAGAGGTTTAAGTCTGGGACAACTCCACCAGATGTGGATCATATCTCCTATGTGCGGGCAGTCTCTCCAACAAGTGGGGGAGGCCTCTGGAAAGATTTTCGCAAGCCTAGCTGGGACATAATACCAGTGTGTGAGCACTTTAATGTAGGTTTCAAGGATGGTGATGCAATGAAGGGTTTTCTTTGTGAAAAGGAGCGTGCGTTGCCACTCTAAAGAGGGTTTCGTAAAGTCTAACTTCCGTTCCCATTTCAGGATATGCTGGGCTTTGTCAACTGGGGCAGCGCCTTCCATAAGGGAGTAGTGTAAGGACATTGGTTTGCCCAATCTGAGCCCCTGTTGCCATCTAGCTTCCCAGATGGTAAGCTGTCGAGATAGAGATGGTTTGAAACCCCACCTAAATAAGAAACTAGTAACTCTGGAGTATTCAAATTTCATATACAAAGGCATAGATGGAGTTATACTGAGTTGGGTGTAGGGGGAAAAAGTTGTATGTGGCGGGGTTGACCATAGGTCTCCCACCTTCATAATACCCAGCCGAGCCCAAGCTTTCGGGTGGGAGTCCGGTAGACCGGACAGAAGGCCAGTTACGGAGGTAATTGGGGAAGGATGAGGGGCTACCTTGGGGTTATGCCTTAGACGGTCCCAGGCAGCTAGGCATTCCTTTATAATCGGGTTAGAGGCGCCCAGGTTCCTTCTGCAATGGGGTGGCGTCCATATTAGGTCTCTCAACGTAAGGTTATATGGTAGGGAGGCTTGCTCGATAGACCTCCATTTGCTGTCTGAGTCCTTGACACCCCATTGAGAGATATGAGTGAGCATAGCGGCATCCGCATACCTAAAAATAGAGGGAGAAGCAACCCCGCAGTGTATTTTAGGGTATTGCAGGACATTATGAGCAACTCTAGGAGGTTTACCCTGCCAAATGTATTTGGTGCAGGCGCTCTGGAACTGAACTAAAAGAGTTCTAGGGACTCTTAATGGTAGACAGCGGAGGGCATATGTGAGTTTAGGGAGATAGCTCATTTTTAGAGCTGTTATGCGTCCTAACCAGGATACACATTTGAAGTTCCAGCGTGTGGGCAGGGACCTTAGTTCTGTCAAAAGTGGTTTGAGGTTATCTTCTAGAATTTGGGGTAGAGAATTGGATAATTTAACACCGAGATGGGATACGTACTTATGGCTGGGGATAAACTTATATTTATTTCATAAGTTTTTGGAGACCTCCTCTGGGAACCCAGAGGTGAATAATTCGGATTTCGAGTGATTTAATTTATAGTATGACAAAGAACTAAATGTCTCTAGGAGGGACAAGAGTCTCGGTATCTCACGTAAGGGTCTGGAAAAGAATAAGGTAGTATCATCTGCAAATAGGGCTACTTTATGGACCGTACTGTGTAGGGTGATTCCCGAGATCTCGTTATCTGTCCTGATAGCCGCGGCCAGAGGCTCCATGGCCAGTGCGAACAAAATTGGGCAAAGGGGGCAACCCTGACGGGTGCCATTAGATATAGGAAAGGGAGTGGGGTCAAACCCCATTCCTCTCACTACAGCCACTGGGGAGGAATATAAGGCTTTGATTGCTAGAATAATACGCGTTGGGAACTGGAAGTTCTCTAAGACCCGCCAGAGATATTCCCATCTGACGCGGTCGAAGGCCTTCTCGGCATCCAGGGAGAGCACCGCAAGTGGTCTATTCAGTCTCTTGGCCTCTAGGAGTATGTTGAGGAGCCTCCTGGTGTTATCTGGGCCTTCTCTCCCTGGTATGAACCCGACCTGGTCTGGGTCAATCAATGTTGGGAGCAATTTTGCTAGCCTATTAGCCAGTATTTTGGCATATATCTTAACGTCGGTATTGATGAGTGAAATGAGCCGGTAGCTAGCGCAAAGGGTAGGATCTTTATTGGGTTTGGGAATGGTGATGATGGAGGCCTCAAGGAATTCCCTGTCGAATTTCCCTGTGGACATAGCCTTGTTGAAAAATCTGGTAAGCATAGGGACGAGTTCTGTTAGGTATGTCTTGTAGAAAATGGCCGTGAAGCCATCCGGTCCAGGGGCTTTAAGAGATTTTAGTTTTTTAATAACCAATTTAACCTCCTGGCTAGTAATCGGGGAGTCAATGCACTCTTTATGGCAGTCATCGAGGGTGGGAAGCTCGAGGGAGTGAAGAAAGGAATCTATGTTTTCCGAGGGGGCTCTCTCTATTGCCGCTGTATTGCCTAAATTGTAACGTTCAGAATAGAACTGATGGAACTGTTGGCCAATCTGGGAAGGAAGTCGGACTGAACGGCCGCCCTGTTTGATTTCATGAATACGAGTGGCACCTGTACGCTGTCTGATTTTATTGGCTAGTAAAGAGTCTGCTTTATTGCCCTTGGAGTATAGGAGGTGTTTCAGCAGAAGGAGATTGGATTGAGTTTTACGGAATTCTAATTGGCAAATGTGCCGCCTAAGCTCTTCCACCTCAGTTTTGTGGGTTACCGAATCAGGGGTCCGCCTTTGGGTTTCTAGTACCCGCAGTCTGCTATGTGCTTGAGAGAGGGAAAGGCCTGCCTGTCTCCTGAGATGAGCCTGCTTACGGATGAAAAGGCCTCGTAGGGTAGCCTTAAATGCCCCCCATATAGTATTCTCGCTAACATCTGGGGTATCATTGGTCTGGAGGGTGAAGCAAATCTCTTTCCTAATCTCTTCTCTAAACGGGACATCTGAAAGGAGATGATGTGGCAGTCTCCAAGGGGCTCTGGTTTTAGTAGTATGGCTGGAGTCAATGTCTAAGGTTATAAGGTCGTGATCTGACCACGGGGTAAGGTGGATATTTACGGCGCGGACCAGATCTAGGTCAGTTGAGTGGCAGAAAAAGTAATCAAGCCTAGAGTGTGTAGAGTGAGTGTGGGAAAAGTGGGTGAAATCTTTATCCAGAGGATGTAGTGACCTCCAAATGTCAAAATACGTGAACTGGCAAATGAGTTCCCGGAACCTACGACTGGTGGGGTCGTGGTTGGAGGGGAGTCTCTTAGAGGGGCCTGTTTTCCTATCCATCCTCTCATCCCATACCATGTTCAGGTCACCAGCAAGGATAACTCTGCCTTGTTTATCCTTTTCCACATGGAGAAGGACCTTCCTGAGGTATCTGGGTTGAAGTGAGTTTGGGAGATAGACCGAAACAAGGGTGTATGTGACATGATCTAAATTACATATAAGGATGAGATATCTAGCCTGAGGATCTCTGAAAATGAAGAGGGGCTCGTAAGCTACTCTTTTGTGTATTAGGACGGCCACTCCTCTGGCCTTCTTTGTGAAGGAAGCCGCCTCAAATACTGGGAAGTCCTTGGAGATGTGGGGGGGGGGAGTCCGCTAGGAGGTGCGTCTCTTGAAGGAAGGCTATGTCCGCTCCGTGGTGGCGGAGGGAACGTGATAGGAGGCATCTCTTGCCTACAGTGTTGAGGCCTCTGACATTATGTGTGAGGAATCTAAGGGAGGCCATTTAGGATTCCTGAGGGGGGGAGGGGGGAGGAGAGAAGGGTAGGGTCAAAGGTTGGTTGAAGTAGGGGTTGAAGGATGAGGGATAGCAAGTGGAAGTAGTCCACCTATGTGGGGCCCTAGGATGGGCACCAGAAATTGGGGGGGGAGTTAACCGTGTCTAAAAGACAAAGGGACTAGTGCAAGTAGCCCCACTCAATTGCAAGGAAAACACATAATAGCAGATTAACCATATATATCAACTTAAACTCTAACTTAAATTAGTTACAACAAATATTGAGAATGGGAACAAATCACAGTACATGAACCAGGCAGTGGTATTGAAATGCATACCGACAATCTCAAGTGGGTGAGGCTTGAGTCCTCAGGGTGTGGTCAAGGGGGGTTCGGTTTTGACCGCTTTGGTCTCTGTTCTTTGACAGACCATTCAGGGGCTGTGACCCTTAATCTGGATCGAGACTCTTGTTGGTTGCTGGGGGCAGCTTGGAGTCCCCAATTAGCTAGTAGAGTGCCTCCCATAGAAGGTGAAGAGATTGTGTGGGTTTGATTGTCCTTAGTCACAATCAGCTTGGTGGGGAATCCCCACCTATATTTGATCCCTGCTTTCCTCAGCTGAGTAGTAATTGGAGCATAGAGCTTTCGGTGTTGTAAGGTATGTGAGGAGAGGTCGGGTAAGAGTTGGATGTCTTTGAGATTATCAGGCAAAGTAGGTCTGTTGTATGCTGCCTGCATCAACCGGTCTTTGAAGGTAAAATAGTGAAAGCAGACGACCACATCTCTCGGCCTGTCTGATGAGACCGAACGTGGCCGAAGAGCCCTGTGGGCCCTCTCCATAGCATGCATGTTGCCCTCCAGGGGTCCTAGGTATGCGGTGAACAAAGCTGTTAGGAATTCCTGCAGATCTCCTGTGTTTTCCGTCTCAGGTATGCCTCTAAATCTTATGTTGTTCCTCCTAGCTCTGTCTTCCACATCCGCCAGCTTCAGCTCCAGCTGGGATATTTGTTCGGCTAGATTTTCTGCGTAGGCCAGAAGGTTTGAATTATCTGTAGCCAGATCGTCTTGTTGCCGCTCGAGGGAGTCAACCCTATCTCCTATTTCTTGGATTTCCTTTTTAAGTTCGGCCGAACTTCTCTGGATCTCAGTAGTGAAAGATTTAGTCTGAGCTGCGAGGAGTTTCTGGAGAATACTTTCGGTGATGTAGTGGTTGAGATGTGCAACAGACTGAGAACTTGATTGCGAACCCTCATCTTGAGAATCTGGGTCGCTAATGTCCTTGCTCACAGAGGGAGGTTTCTTGCACGGCTGAGAGAAATGGTCTAGGACAGTCTGCTTCGAGGCCGCTTGGGTCTTGGTGTTTTTTCTAGCTGAGTGTGACATGATTGATGGTGGAAAAAGGCCAAGGATTATGTCGGTATGATGGACACAAGGCCCACCCTGACCACGTATCCACGGAGAGGTCGTTGAGACCCTGGGCTAAACTTAGAGAGAAAGCAAGGTTATAAGGTTGTAAGAGCGGGGCTCGCACTGTCCTCATGAGGAATGACACCTAGCACATAATACTACACCACAGCAATGTTGACGACTCCAAAGAGCCCCCACACACCTCGGGGAGGGGGATACGACCAATAGGAAGGGAAAAGGGGGAGCGGAGGAGGCGCGGAGGGGTCAATGCAGCCCGTCCCGTGTAGTGGGACCTACAACACTAACACCAGGACACAGAGAGCAATAAGTATACACAGCAGTACGCTTTAAAGTTTAGATCAGCTCTAGGTAGCAAAGGCCCTGATATACCCTATAGACAAAGTACAGAAAGGATGGTAAGAGATATATATTGATATTAGGTCAGTACTGGGAATTATAGGCCCTGCGGGTGGTTATTGTAACTTGGGAAGTGTACCAGACTTATGTAAGGGGGAGTCTTAGGCGGATATACCTAAGAAGTGTATTTATCAGTTTAGTGTCTATGACCTCAGGGCGGTGTTGATCCAGGCCAATGACCAGTAAGGGACTCTAATAAACTGTAAAGCAATCAGTAATAGACTGTGGACCTCGGGATAACTCCAATTGCTCAAAGAGGGGCACAGGCCTGGGAAATAAATACTAGGGGGCAGTTGTTGGTGGAGCTGTACTGGGAACCTGTAGGAAAGAAAAAATGTGTTAGCAAGCAGAATTAAATGAAACACTCCACTTTGGCACAAGGCTCAAAGACAATGTTGCTGACGCAGCAGCTTTAGGCATACAGTTAGAAAAATAGATCTGTGCGAGAAACCAAGTTAAGTTCTTTATATGTCTGCCCAGGAGCAGTCCAAAGTGAATGCATAGGGAAATGTCCACTTCGGTGCTGTAGGATGTCTCCACTATATACAGTTAAAGCACTGCCATGTATTTCCTCACTGTCAGTGAGGCACAGATTCTGTTTCTTTGTATTATATATTAGAGACTGTAAATACTATATTGGCTGGGTCCAGCCCGCTGCTATAATGTGCAATGAGGTCCCCTAAGTGAGTATTGGGCAAGGCTGGCTGCTCACTTAAGTCTAAACAGACTTGCTGGGGAGCAGAATCTAATGGAAACTTGCGTGGGTCTATATTAAAGTTGAAGCGGTATGTGTCCAGAGTCTGAGGATTGGGCTTACAGACTTAGCAGAACAAGACCCCCTTAGTAATATGTAGAAAAGTACCTGTATCGTGGGTCACACAGTGGCCTGAGGTCCAGCGTGATCTCTAAGCTGAAGGGCCTGCAGGGTTTCTACTGAGTCTAGATAAAACTTTGGAGGAGCTCTGTGGTATGGCGACTGGTCTGTTCGGCAGTTAGCTCCGCCCCCAATTTTTTTTTTAACTAATGAAAACGAAACTAAACAAAATTTTTTGCGTCGCGCATGTCTAATATAAATATTTTAGGTGTAAAGAAGTAGGTTATAATATGTGCATATCATTGAAAGTCAGTATATCTTAATAGATGTAGCAACATTGCAAGTCTATCAAAGCAATGTTTCCAGTATCCTATATAATAAAAGGCCAGGTATGTTTGTCAGATGCAGTCATGCGCAGTAGAGACTGGGCAAGGACAAACATACCTGGCCTTGAGCAGCAGAGAGGATGAGCACCGTATTGGGGGCCTGGCCGAACAGGAGAGCTGTGAGGGGGCGTGGCCAGGGTGTGGTCGTGTGTGCATGTGAAGGGGCATGGTCAGCAAGAGCGCCCGTGATGGGGGCGTGACCAGGTGGGAGTGACCGAGAGATAGTGACAAAGAAAAAGGAGAAAGAGGAAAAGAGAGGGAGGATAGAGAGTAAAAGAGAGGGGGGAGAGCAAAAAAGGGGGGTAATGAGAGAGAGCAAAAGAGGGAGAGAGAGAGCAAAAGAGAGGGGAGAGGAGAGAGAGCAAAAGAGAGGGAGAGAGGGCAAAAGAGGGAGAGAGAGAGCAAAAGAGGGGGGAGAGGAGAAAGAGCAAAAGAGAGAGAGAGAGGGCAAAAGAGGGAGAGAGAGAGCAAAAGAGGGGGAGAGAGGGCAAAAGAGGGAGAGAGAGAGAGCAAAAGAGGGGGGAGAGGAGAGAGAGCAAAAGAAGGGGAGAGAAGGCAAAAGAGGGAGAGAGAGAACAAAAGAGAGGGGAGAGAGAGCAAAAGAGAGACAGGAGAGAGCAAAAGAGAGGAGGGAGAGAGCAAAAGAGAGGAGGGAGAGAGCAAAAGAGGGGGGAGACAGAACAGAAGAGGTGGGAGCAAAAGAGAGGGGGAGAGAGCAAAAGAGAGGGGAGAGAGAACAAAAGAGACGGGAGAGAGAGCAAAAGAGAGGCAGGAGAGAGCAAAAGAGAGGAGGGAGAGAGCAAAAGAGAGGAGGGAGCGAGCAAAAGAGGGGGGAGACAGAGCAGAAGAAAGGGAGCAAAAGAGAGGGGGAGAGGGCAAAAAAGGGGGGGGAGAGAGCAAAAGAGAGGGAGAGAGGGCAAAAGAGAGGGAGAGAGAGCAAAAGAGGGGGGAGAGGAGAAAGAGCAAAAGAGAGTGAGAGAGGGCAAAAGAGGGAGAGAGAGAGCAAAAGAGGGGGAGAGGGGGCAAAAGAGGGAGAGAGAGAGAGCAAAAGAGGGGGGAGAGGAGAGAGAGCAAAAGAAGGGGAGAGAAGGCAAAAGAGGGAGAGAGAGAGCAAAAGAGAGGGGAGAGAGAGCAAAAGAGAGGCAGGAGAGAGCAAAAGAGAGGAGGGAGAGAGCAAAAGAGAGGAGGGAGAGAGCAAAAGAGAGGAGGGAGAGAGCAAAAGAGAGGAGGGAGAGAGCAAAAGAGGGGGGGAGACAGAACAGAAGAGGTGGGAGCAAAAGAGAGGGGGAGAGAGCAAAAGAGAGGGGAGAGAGAAAAAAAGAGAGAGGAGAGAGAGCAAAAGAGAGAGGAGAGAGAGCAAAAGAGAGGCAGGAGAGAGCAAAAGAGAGGAGGGAGAGAGCAAAAGAGGGGGGGAGACAAAGCAGAAGAAAGGGAGCAAAAGAGAGTGGGAGAGAGCAAAAGAGGGGGGAGAGAGCAAAAGAGAGGGGAGAGAGAGCGAAAGAGGGGAATAGAGGGGGAGAGAGAGCAAAAGAGGGGAGAGAGAGAAAAAAGAGGGGGAGAGAGAGCAAGAGTGTGGAGAGAGCAAAAGAGTGTGGAGAGAACAAAAGAGGGGGGAGAGCAAAAGAGGGGGGAGAGCAAAAGAGGGGGGAGAGCAAAAGAGGGGGGAGATAGAGCAAAAGAGGGGGGGGAGAGAGCAAAAGAGGGGAGAGAGAGAGCAAAAGAGGGGAGAGAGAGAGCAAAAGAGGGGAGAGAGAGAGAAAAAGAGGGGGGAGAGAGAGCAAAAGAGGGGGGAGAGAGCAAATGAGGGGGGAGAGAGAGCAAAAGAGGGGGGAGAGAGAGCAAAAGAGGGGGAGAGAGAGCAAAAGAGGGGGGAGAGAGAGCAAAAGAGGGGGAGAGAGAGAAAAAACTGGAAGAGAGAGCAAAAGAAGGGGGAGAGAGAGTAAAAGAAGGGGGAGAGAGATACTGAGCAAAATATAGGGGGGAGAGAGCAAAAGAGAGGAGAGAGCAAAAGAGGGGGAGAGAGAGAAAAAAGAGGGGGTAGAGAGAGCAAAAGAGGGGGGAGAGTAAAAGAGGGGGAGAGAGCAAAAGAGGGGGGAGAACAAAAGAGGAGGAGAGAGAGCAAAAGAGAGGGGAGAGAGCAAAAGAGAGGGGAGATAGAGCAAAAGAAGGGGGAGAGAGAGCAAAAGAAGGGGGAGAGAGAGCAAAAGAAGGGGGAGAGAGCAAAAGAGGGGGGAGAGCAAAAGAGGAGGGAGAGCAAAAGAGGAGGGAGAGCAAAAGAGGGGGGGGGAGAAAGAGCAAAAGAGGGGAAAGAGAAAGAGCAAAAGAGAGGGGAGAGAGCAAAAGAGGGGGAGAGAGAGCAAAAGAGGGGGAGAGAGAGCAAAAGAGGGGGGAGGGAGAGCAAAAGAGGGGGTAGAGAGAGCAAAAGAAAGGTGAGAGAGAGCAAAAAAGGGGGAGAGAGAGCAAAAGAGAGGGGAGAGAGAGCAAAAGAGGGGGAGAGAGCAAAAGAGAGGGGGAGAGAGCAAAAGATAGGGGAGAGATAGCAAAAGAGGGGGAGAGAGAGAAAAAGAGGGGGGAGAGAGAGAAAAAAAGAGAGGGGGAGAAAGAGAGAGCAAAAGAGAGGGGGGAACGAGAGAGCAAAAGAGAGGGGGAGAGAGCAAGGGGTGGGACCGCTGTACTGCAAAAAATGGCCCATTTACACAGGCTTTAGGACTAGTTAATAAATACATGAGGTCACAGTATTAGGGCAAAACATGTAAAAGTGACATTACATCAAAAATGACATTGTTTCCCTGAACATGCAATCATACCTATGTTATGTTTGTGTGTATGTGATATATATATATATATATATATATATATATATATATATATATATATACAGACATACATACACACACATGTAAACTTGTAATAACCCCAAAGTAAATGAAGGGGCCACGTAACTATTTAATCTTATTATATAACATATTTTAATGTTGTTTCAGGTTAGTGAACAAAGGAATAGTAAGGTAGATGATATATAGATAGACAGACAGACAGATAGAGAAAATTCATTTGTTGTCAAAGTTTTGCAGGTGGCGACATCTACTGGATGGTATTAAAGTAACACCCCATATATCCTGGCCATAAATTGTATTCTGCAGTCTTGGATAAAAACAACAACAACTGAAGAGGTATGTTTCAACTGAATATACTGATGAAGATAAGATGCAGAATTCATTGTTGTAAATTCAATAATAATACAAATGTGGAGGCTTTCAAGACGTTATAGAACAGTTTCAAAATATTAAATGCAATGTTATTAAATGCAAAGCAATATGTAAATACATATACATATGTACACATATATAAATATATATATATATACACATTCATATACATATTTAGACATGTATATATGTATGCATATCTATTTTAAAGCCCTTCGCTTTGTTTTCCCTAACACCTTGTAACTTTTTTTGTGCAATATTTTTTTTTAAACTTTTTATTTGAGCGTAACAGTTAACCAGGGCTTTGAGGTTACTCTAACTGAACTTGAGCTAACCCGTTTCCTTTCAACTTGTAATATGCATGCAAACAGGCAGAATAAACCCAATATCGCTCACGCATAACTGTAGCTGCGCCACTCGTAATGATTGCAATAGACCTCAATATCAACTCCAAACCATGCACACATATTCCTACAAGTAAGGGGGACTTATAACCCATCAGTCTTTTGTGGTTGAAGCTGCAACAGAAGGGATAGGTTGTGGGTGTGGCATGGGTAGGATTAAGTGTGTCATTGGCATGGTTGTGCATAGTCTGGTAGTGACATGGGCAAACTGGGCATTCCCTTGACACTGGGACTTTTGCCCAGATGAGCTAAGTTGCTGGAGGTACATGAGACAGAGACCTCCAAGCCATGAGAATTCTGCAACATCCGGGATGGTTTAAAAGTATTCTGAAAACACAAAAATAATGCAATAAATATTTTAAATGTGTTTGAAAAGCACCATAGTAAAATTCAAATATGTCAATTAAAGGGACATGGAGATCAAACAAAGTTTTATTATTCAAAAAATCCCTTTTTAATTAAATGTATATATTTCTCTTAGTATACTTTGTGGAAACTGCTTTTTTAAATGAAAGCATACATAGATAGGCTCAGGTCTCGAGTTTTATATGGCACCAGTATTTGAAACAATGTTTGTAACAACATTTTACATATAGTGGGCAGGACATGTGCACATTCCTGAGCCTACCACAGTATGCTGCCATAGAAAAGAGCTACGTTTCAATAAAGAACTCCAACAGAATGAGGTAAACAGAATATAGCATTGTGGAACATGTTGGCACTCTATAAATAAATAATAACAGAAGTAAAAATAAACATCAGGGGGTGAACCTGCACTGAACTTGTGTTTCTTTCATATATATATACACAGAGGTGAATATGAATAAATTTATGTTGTCTAGGGTGCATACATTAGTAGTAAGGTGACCTCACCGCTACATCCTATGCATGCCACCAAACTATAGGAAACAGATAATTCAGTGCACATGTTCTGCACAATTCTGCTTTAACCTTTTAACGCCGTTATGCCGTTCTATTCCGTCATATTTACACTGGGCTTTAAAGCCGTTATGACGGAATAGAACGTCATATCAAACGGCTGTCCTGAAGCCTTCTGCGCTTCAAGGACTTGATCGCTGTCTGGAGGGCGTTCCTAGGGTTGTAGGGACGCCCCCCAGATGCGATCCAATAATTGAAATCTCGCGATCGTATGCACGATCGCGTAGTTTCAATTTGTCTACATCGGAACAGGTGTTCCGATGTAGACACTTTAACCCTGTCACGAAAGGGTTAATGTGGTTATTGCCTAGAGAGAAAAAAAAGCTTTACCATGATGTGTTCATTCCTTCAGTGTTCCGTGAAAGATATGATTGCCATGTTTTAGGGCCATAAAACAGAACAAAGGATTGTTAGATTTTTATTTAGTTTTCTAGAAGGCTGATGTGTAATTTTATGTAATTGTAAACTTTATTTAAAGGGTTTTGAAATCCCAATTTTATCTTTCATGATTCAGATAGAGCATACAATGTTAATCAATTTTCTAATTTACTTCTATTACCAAATTTTCTTTGTTCTCTTGGTATTTTTTGCTGAAAAGCAGGGACTGTGCACATGTAGGAGCACTATATGGCAGTAGTTTTACAAGAACGTTATATATTTGCAAGAGCACTAGAGTGCAGCACTATTTCCTACCATGTAGTGCCCCAGCCACTTACCTAGGTGACTCTCCAACAAAGAAAACCATGGGAACAAAGCAAATTTGATAATAGATTTAAATTGGAAACTTTTTAAAATTGTATATTCTGTCTGAATCACAAAAGTAAATTTTTGGCTTTCGTATCCCTATTTAAAGGGACATGAAACCCAGAACTTTTCTTTCATTATTCACAAAGAGAATAACATTTTTTAAATGTTTCCAATTTAGTTCTATTTTCAAATTTACTTTGTATTCATTTTATTCTTTGTTGAAGAGATACCTAGGTAGGCAGTGTGCACACGCGTGAAGCCCTATATGACAGGAACTAGTGCTGCCATCTAGGGCTCTTGCTAATGTATAACATTGTTGCAAAGCTGCTGCAATATAGAGCTGCGGACACATGCACACGTCTGAGCTTTTCAACAAAGATAACAAGAAAGTGAAGAAAATGTGATAATATAAGTAAATTGGAAAGTTGTTTAAAAACATAAATTATGCTTACCAGATAATTTCCTTTCCTTCTGTACAGAGAGAGTCCACAACTGCATTCATTACTTTTGGGAAATACAGAACCTGGCCACCAGAAGGAGGCAAAGGCTTAAATACCTCCCCCACTTCCCTCATCCCCCAGTCATTCTGCCGAGAGAACAAGGAACAGTAGGAGAAATATCAGGGTGAAAAAGGTGCCAGAAGAACAAGTTAAAATGTAGGGCCGCCCATCGGAAAACATGGGTGGGAGCTGTGGACTCTCCCTGTACAGAAAGAAAGGAAATTATCTGGTAAGCATAATTTATGTTTTCCTTCTTAATACAGGGAGAATCCACAGCTGCATTCATTACTTTTGGGAAAACAATACCCAATCTACAGAGGACACTGAATGCTAACGGGAGGGTAACAAGAAGAGGCGGCCCAAATCTGAGAGCACCACAGCCTGCAACAAACCCATTCTCCCGAATACTGCTTCAACAGAAGCGAAAAGGAACAAGAATGTTAGGAGGACCCAGTAACCGCCCAACAATCAGAACCATAAAGATCCCATGCCAGAGACCCCAAAAAACATCACTGGTCTCGAACTGAGCCATAAATCTCTGAGGAGGCAAGTGTCCCGAGAAACCTTATTGGACCATGCACAAACAGTGGGTGAAAATATTCTCACCCTGCGAAAGGTACCAGGACAATGACTCTAAAAGTGACCTGTTTCCTCACTCTGCCGAACGACAAAATCAAGAGAGGAAAAACTGCCCCAAAAAAGGCAGAAAGAAAAGCCTAGCTCTGGCCTCTAGGACCTCTGGATCCATATGATCCAGCATCAGACGCCCATCCAAGATAATACCTAAACCAGGTCCTGCATGTCATCTAGGATTGATGGACCTGCTCTGTCTGGACCGGAATAGCTAGAAATAACTCCTTTTATTGTGTAGGAGGAAAGAATAGACTTAACTAGTACCCAAACAGGTCCTGCCTGTCATCTAGGATACAACATATCTGTCATAAAACTCAAGGGTCAAACGGAAAATTCTTAAGTTCCAGCAGTACTAGGAAAACTGAGAATAATCAAAAGAAAAGGCTTAAAAATTGTCTCGAAAATATCGAGGGAATCATCACCCAGAACAGAGACCTAGATACTTCCACCGGAAGTCTCCAACAATCGCGATTATTAAAATCGCTAGTACCAAAATCCCTGTGGTGAAACGTCCTCTGAAAAAGAGTTTCTACAACAACCCAGAGCTCTAAAACCAAAAACTATCCTAACCGGAATAGAAAAGAAAATAGGCAAATGCACACAAGTGATAGCCAAAGGAGTGAGTAAAACAGAAATAAACAGGTCCAATCTGTCATACGACACAAACTCATCATAGAGCTCAGAACTAGGATTGTAATACAAAACAAAAAAAGAAACAGTATATATAGAGACAATAAGGAATAGGATTTCCATCCATCTCCACTCGTCTAGTTAAGCTCGCTATCTGATTCAGAGGACTGAGATTCAACTGACGGATCAGTACTGGGAACCTCCAACATCGCCAAAACCTCTCTCAGAAGTAAACGCAGGCGTGCTATTCTAAATCTAAATGCTAAATCCTCCTCCATCAGAGGATCAGGAGACTCCGACCCTGGAGGTTGTACCTCTGAAGCCTCAGAGGGCACCGCTTCCCCAGAAGACTTATCGGATACAATCGTCATCTTACATGATGGTCCTTGGATAGGAATGCACGGATTAACCCTTCGCTTGCACGTAGCAGGAAGAGGCAAAGCCACTGAAGCCATAGAGATGGCCCTGCGGAACCGCGAGGTAACCTCTGATGGAAAAAAGTCCCCTTCAGGCTCAGGAGCAGCGGTATTCGGAAAAACCGCATGCGTAAGAACAGAAGATTCTAGGGAACACACCTCACAGTACAAAGAATCCTCAGAGGCAGATGGCTCAGTGGTGTCTAACATCTCAACATTGGTTGATGAGAACACCCTATTGCGGCATACGGAACATAATTGAGAGGGCTGGTCTACCTGGGCCTCTTCACAATATGCACAGGTATCAAAATCTGTATCAGAGGGATCCCCCTCTAAAAAATCAGAATCCTCCATAACTCGTCTAAATTAAATTATGAACAAAAAACAACTGGCACCTTATACCCCCCAATGGCTGGGGCACTCACCACCTCCTATGACCCAGACAGGAAGATAAATCGGCTCCTCTACGCAGACACTCTGTC
Source organism: Bombina bombina (assembly GCF_027579735.1). NCBI lineage: Eukaryota > Metazoa > Chordata > Amphibia > Anura > Bombinatoridae > Bombina > Bombina bombina. The sequence goes on along the minus strand of NC_069507.1, from coordinate 55,036,333 downwards.
AGGAATCGGAAATGGAAAAACAAAACGTTACCACCTCCGGTCACATGGTGCATCATACAGGACCGCCCCTGCTAAGGAAAAGCGTGCAAGCTTAATAAAACTGTGCAGCTCTCAAAACGAAATTAACCTGTACGTTCCATATCAGCCTATGAGCCCCAAAACGTTTCTACACATAAGCAGTCAAAATCACATAACAAATATGATTAAAAGACCCCATGTCAGGGTGCCAGGAATCAGACTGAGACAAGAAGTGCAAAATAATCAGACCTTTATTTATAACAAAAATAATAAAAAGACCACAAGTCAAATAACAAGCCAGGAGTCAAAACCGAAGCTGGTAGTCAGACGAGCCGAGTCAGGAACCAAAGCAAGTAGTCAGACGGGCCGGAATCAGGAACTAGGAGAACAGCAAAGTCAGGAACAAGCCAGGGATCAGGAACCAGAAGAGACGTCAGACTAGCCAGGTAATACACAGGAACTCACAAACTGGTCTGAGACAATGCAAGGGCAAAGCATACTGAACAGAGGCCCTTTAAATAATAAGTGATGACATCACAATTCTGAGACTGCAACCTGTCTCACACGGATGATGTACAACAGTCTGGCCATAAGAGGGCGTGCAGGAAATGAGCAGCATCACACACTCTGCACCAGATTCAGCAAGAAAAGGTGAGCAAAATGGCTGCCAGCAGCACATGGCAAACAAAGCAGGGAAAAAACCCTGACAGTACCCTCCCCTCAATGACCCCTCCCTGCGGGAGGACAAAAGGCTTATTGGGGAAATGGGCATGGAAGGCACGGAGAAGGGGCGGAAACATGAACATCAGAGGAGAGAACCCATGAACGCTCCTCAGGACCGTAGCCCCTCCAGTGAACCAAATACTATACGCGGCCCCTGGACATACAAGAGTCAATAATGCTGATGACCTCATATTCCTCATGGTTGTCAACAGAGATAGGATGGGGACGAGGCAACACAGTGGTAAACCGATTACAAACCAATGGTTTCAAGAGGGAGACATGAAAAACATTGGAGATGCGCATTGCAGGAGGAAGGTCAACAGCGTAGGCCACAGGATTGACCCATCGGAGTATCCGCAAAGGACCAACATAACTGGGAGCCAGTTTATTGTAAGGCACACAAAGGTTCAAGTTGCGGGAGGACAGCCAAACCCTCTCACCAACCTGGTAGGAAGGTGCGGGCAGACGCCTACGATCAGCCTGGAACTTTTTGCGCTGCATAGAACGATGAAGACAATCCTGAATCTGCACCCACGTGGAACGGAGTTGCCGGAGATGCTCCTCCAAAGCCAGAATACCCTGAAACATGAATGAATCGGGCAACAAGGATGGTTGAAACCCAAAATTTGCCATGAACGGGGATAACTGGGAGGAAGCATTAATAGCACTATTATGAGCGAACTCTGCCCAAGGTAACAGTTCAGACCAATTATTGTGGTGTGACTACGGATACACCTCCGAAACACGTAAGCCTGTCAGTGCTGCGCCCGTGACACCTATCTAGGATTTGCAGTGTTCCTGAGTGTTTTTTTAATATATACACCAATAAAGGATTTAGTTTATTAACTGGCGTGTCGGATCAATTATCTTTTTTCAAGTTTTCATGTCCAGTTTCTACCGACACCGCAGTGTACATTTAGACTTTGGAGCAGGTGTGCCACACAATCACTGACTTACGGTGAGAGTCGATATATAGAAGTGTTTGCAGGATAAAGGAGTACAACATTGAGCCTGCCAGAGAGGACCTGTGAGCTGCATCATGTGGAAGTGAGACGTGAGACGTGGTCCCTACTTCATTTGCTGCACAGGTTTTGGACCATTTATCTGTGTCACTCTAGAACAGTGATAAAAAGACTCATTGTTGGAGCGAGGTGAGTTCATTTATGCATACAGTTACCACCTGCAATTTGTTTATGGACACCTAGTGCATTAAATATTGCACAGTTTGTATCTTTAACTTTGTTTTCTATGTTTCTAGTTTTCTGTGTTCTACAATTGATCTGAAACATAGCAATGGAGGAACTGTTCCAGAGCTTGATTAGACCATTCTGCAGGCCCATTGGATTGAGGGTGATATGCAGAGGAGAAGGAAAGCTGGATCTCCATTTGAGCACAAAAGGAACGCCAAAATCTGGAGACAAACTGGCTACCCCGGTCTGAGACTATCTCCTTGGGTAACCCATGTAAATAGAAGACCACCCGGGCAAAAATTGAAGCAAGCTCCTGAGCAGTAGGCAACTTCTTCAAGGGAATGCAATGTGACATTTTAGAAAAACGGTCAACCACCATTAGGATAACAGTATTGCTATTGGAAACAGGGAGCTCGACAATGAAGTCCATGGAAAGATGTGTCCAAAGACGCTCACCATTAGCAATAGGTTGAAAAAGACCCACAGGTAGATGTTGATGAGTCTTATTCTATGCACAGACTGAGCAGGAGGCAACATACGCAGCAACATCAGAACGAAGACCTGGCCACCAGAATTGTCGAGTGACAGACCAAATCATTTGGTTCTTGCCCGGGTGACCTGCGCCTTTAGGATAGTGGTAAGTGTGCAATAGTTTAGTTTGAAGATTCTCAGGTACAAAGCAATTTCCACTAGGTTTCTCAGGAGGTGCATTGGTTTGTGCAGCAAGGATCTCCTCCCCTAAGGGAGAAGTCAAATTAGTATGTATGGTGGCCAAAATATGGTCAGGAGGTATAACTGGAAAAGGTACAGACTCCTCCTTGGACAGAGGCGAAAATTGACGAGAGAGGGCATCAGCCCTAACATTCTTACTACCAGGCAGGTAGGAAACCACATAATTAAACCAAGACAAAAATAGCGCCCATCTGGCCTGTCGGGGCGACAAACATTTTGCTTCAAATAGATAAGTCAAATTCTTGTGGTCAGTAAGAATGAGCACTGGTACACTAGTACCCTCGAGAAGGTGCCTCCATTCCTTGAATGCCAAAATTATGGCCAGTAATCCCCTGTCGCCAATTTCATAAATGCACTCTGCTGGAGACAATTTCTTAGAGAAGAAACTGCACGGATGCAAGGAGCCGTCAGGCGAAGGATGTTGAGACAACATCAAATACCCTTCGAAAGTAGGCCACAAATTCAGGGTAATTAGAAATCACAGGTTTATTAGTCTCCCACAAGGGATTAGCCCAGACAAGGGCCGTGTCAGAGAGTAAAGAGATGAGAAATCCCACCTTAGCTCTGTCAGAGGGAAACGCCTGTGGTAACATCGCAAAGTAAATGCCCACCTGGTTCACAAACCCTCTGCACTGATTAGGATCGCCTCCATAACGCTGAGGTAGAGGTGCAGAACCGGACATGCTCCTGGTAGGATTAGGTGCAGCAGCGGAAACAGGAGCAGCCATAACTTGTGGGACACTCTAGTCCAAATGTGCAGTGCGAGTCAGCAGGGTTTGCAGGGCTAGTGCAAATTGATCCAAGCGGTGATCCTGTACATCCATCCTGGAAATGATGGTAGGTAAAGGTGGATTATTAGCACCATCAGGATTCATGGCCCTTGCGTAATGTCAGGGTGCCAGGAATCAGACTGAGACAAGAAGTGCAAAATAATCACACCTTTATTAATAACAAAAATAATAAAAAGACCACAAGTCAAATAACAAGCCAGGAGTCAAAACCGAAGCTGGTAGTCAGACGACCCGGAATCAGGAAATAGGAGAACAGCAAAGTCAGGAACAAGCCAGGGATCAGGAACCAGAAGAGACGTCAGACTAGCCAGGTAATGCATAGGAACTGGAACACAGGAACTCACAAACTGGTCTGAGACAACGCAAGGGCAAAGCATACTGAACAGAGGCCCTTTAAATAATAAGTGATGACATCACAATTCTGAGACTGCAACCTGTCTCACACGGATGATGTACAACAGTCTGGCCATAAGAGGGCGTGCAGGAAATGAGCAGCATCACACACTCTGCACCAGATTCAGCAAGAAAAGCAGGGAAAAAAAACCTGACACCCCACTGTTCAATAATCCCACTCAGGAGATATTAACCCTTGATTCCATAAAGATAAAGGAGTCCCACTGAGACCCTGTCTTCTATCGTAAACATGTGTGTAAAACTTTAACAATCTTACCAGAATCTATGGTAAAACTCCAGTCTCATCTCGAAGGGCAGATACCCTTCCTAAGGAAATACTCTGTAATCTTCCAACACTTCTCTGCCAACCTCCTGTGACGAAAGGCAAAGAATGACTGGGGGATGAGGGAAGTGGGGGAGGTATTTAAGCCTTTGCCTGGGGTGTCTTTGCCTCCTCCTGGTGGCCAGGTTCTGCATTTCCCAAAAGTAATTAATGCAGCTGTGGACTCTCCCTGTATTAAGAAGGAAATTGTATTTTCTATCTGAAAAATTGTGAAGTTTATGTCCCTTTAAGTACATTAATTCTACCATTCAAATGTTTCTATACAACAAATCTTACATTTGATCCTAAGAAAAATGAAATAGCAAACTATAAAGTGTTAATGTCTGAGAATCAACATTTACATATTACATTTTGCTAATTTGTTTTAACATTATGTTTAATTTTACACTACAAGGTTCATTGAAAACAACAAATGTCACAATGTTCAGAAAATATTTAACATTTGTTTAGAATGGAGAAAAGAAGACAATTTTTGTTATTCCAAACAAATATGCTGAATCATTTGTCCATCTCCTGTGCAAATGTAACAAGTGGTAAACCTAGCAGTGTAGCTGGATAGGAATACTGCCCACAATCAAGTGAATATCCATCTGAAATAGGTAGAATGAACAAGGCAAGTGAAAGCTAGAGATTATTCACCTTGCGACAATCTCTTGTAAAGTGCACTCTACATGTTTGAGTAAACTCTTAAAAGGATTTGAAAAGCAAAAATATGTTTCAATGCTACAAATGACTTCATTTAGCAGCTTGAGATTGTAATAAAATATATACAGAATTAACTTTTTTACTTAGTAGCAGTTGACAAATACAAATTGAGCATTAAACAATTTAACATTCAGTGGCAGTTTTCTCTGGTGTTGACATGCGTGCATCTTCCTATTTCGTGTGGATAGTTTTTAAACGATCATTAAAGGGACAGTTAATTCCAAAAAAAACTTTAATGTTTCAAATAGGGCATGTCATTTTAAACAACTTTCCATTTTACTTTTATCACCAATTTTGCTTTGTTCTCTTGGTATTCTTAGTTGAAAGCTAAACCTAAGAAGGTTCATATGATCATTTATAAGTCCTTGAAGGCCGCCTCTAATCACATGCTTTTGTATTTGCTTTTCTCAACAGGGGAGAGCTAGTTCAGGTAAACCATATAGATAACATTGTGATCACGCTCGTGGATTGTGCCAGACACTGCACTAATTCGCTAAAATGAAAGTCGATAATAAATAAAATGTCATGTGATCTGGGGGCTATCAGAAGTTGCTTAGATACAAAGTAATCACAGAGCTAAAAAGTATATTAATATAACCGTGTTGGCTGTGCAAAACTGGGTGAATGTGAAGAATAGCTAGATATTCTTAGTGCATTAGCATTTTAAATACTGCAGCTGCTCATAGTGCCAGTGGGGCTTATATCATGTCAGCAATTAAGAAATTGAGTCATTACCGAGTCATTACAAGATGGTACAAACATCATAGGCTCTCTGAGCAAGTGCTGTGTTTACAATGCTGGTGCACAGTGCATACTTAAATACACCTTTGAAACAGCTATAGCTTAAATTAGAAGCATTTTTGCTAATCCATGTATATTACAAAATTATGTCTATTAAAAACTGAAATGCATCCATGTGGATTCCAATTTTGTCTGGAATGTCCCTTTAAATGACAGAAAAGTAATATATACTAAACTATTGACAAAAACAAATTAAATTGTAGTGAAAACATTGCAGTGTATTTGCTGCAAACTGAGACTTTATATCAGCCCTAAGTGTTCTCTAGCTAGCTTCTCTCTTACCTGTGAAATTCTGTATCCCAGAGAGCCTCATTACTTTTTATGGAAGGCATCTCTCATCTCTCCGAGACTTCCAGGTTGCGCTCTTTTTCTTATAGAATTCATTGAGTTGAGCCCCTGTGAAGTCTGCACTAGGCATGTGATTTTTGACAGATGTACCTTGCACTTTTTTGTTTTTCCACAGTTTAAAAGCTACAGAGCAAATATAATCTCCAAGATGGCGGCGCCCAGTGTGAAGATGTCCCTTTTAAAAGCAACTCTTTTGGTGTGTTAAAGTCAAAATTAAACTTTTGTGATTTAGGTAGAACATGCAATTTTAAGAGACTTTCCAACTTCTATTATAAAATTTACTTTGTTGTCTTTGCATTGTTATTTTCTAGAAACACTGTTTAAATACACATAAGAGCATTTTCTTTTCCCTCTTATGTTCCTTTAATTTTCTCTAGATTATGTCCATGATAGCTGCTACATTTGCTGAGAGGACACCTGACTGTGCACCTGAGTCTTAAAATCTGGAGGGTACGATGATGCTTCCATTTCATCAGATTCTAAAGCAGAGCCTGATAACACTTGCAGGAGCTTCTGGTGCTCACAAAGTAACCCTAGGTCTAAGGGCAAAGCTCCATTATCCAAGATGATGGACAAACTCCCCCAGACAGCTTGATAAGGAGAACAGAAGCTACTTAAAGGGGCAAATAGCCTCTAGCTCTGGAGGACTCAGAGCCGAATAATGACCCTGCTGGTTCCTAATGTATTGCTCTATTACACTTACCCCTATATGGAGGTTGAACCCTCCTATAATTATGACCACCCTTGACCACCATACCTGTCTCTTCCACAGAATTGACAACCCAGGGTTCAATTACATAAAAAAATTATAGTCTCCACCATGGTTCCCCTTTATCACCATAAGAATATTAAGCACTCCCATCTTTTTAATGTAAATCTGGGAGAAAGTCTAATCTTCTTTCTCCAACAATTCAAATTCAGCACACACCTCAGACATAACCTTCTCTATTGAAACAATTTCTCTTTAAGTGTTGCAGTCAGCCGTGGTTTAAAAGGGGTCATTTTATATACATATATTAACAGCATTATACAAAAGGTTCCATAATAATTGTTGTGTGCTAATACATAACACACTTTGGGCCAGATTACAAGTGGAGAAGTGGAGTGCTATTTAACGCTTCCGCTCAAGCGTTAATTGGGCTAGAAGTAAGCTTTTTGCGCTTATCGGGTTGCGCTTGTAACATAAGTTGAAAGTAAACTGTTTTCGCTTGTGTGCTAGCGCGACAAGTGCAAAAAGACCAGTTAGAATATTGCGTGCGCTTTCAAATTTTTCCCCATAAAAGTCAATGCAGAACACTCCACTCTTGCACAAACCCGATCACATATTCTCAAGTGCACTAACCCAACATGAAAATATGAATATTTCACATTCCAATGTTTTTAGCATACAAGAATATGTTCTATTTATTCATAAATACATATTCCTACATATATCTGATGGGGTTTTTATTTTGTACAATATATTTCTATATATGCTTTTACATGTTTTCTTCTACTTACTGCAAAGGGCTCCCATGCACTTATATATACAGTATATATATATATATATATATATATATATATATATATATATATATGTCTATATATATGAGTTTATATATGTCTGTAAATACATATAAATAGATAAATACATATGTATAAATATATATATATATATATATATATATATATATATATATATATATACCACTCTGGACATTGTGTAATCATTCTAGAGTTAATCGCGATTGCAGTAAGAATATGCTTTAAAGGGACAGTCAACACCAGAATTTTTGTTGTTTAAAAAGATAATCCCTTTATTCCCCATTCCCCAGTTTTCCATAACCAACACAGTTATATAAATACACTTTTTATCTCTGTAATTACCTTGTATCTAAGACTCTGAAAAACTGCACCCTTATTTCAGTTCTTTTGACAGACTTGCTGTTTAGCCAATCAGTGCTCACTCCAGGGTAACTTCAAGTGCATGAGCTCAATGTTATCTATATGAAACACATGACCTAATGCCCTCTAGTGGTCAAAATGCATTCAGATTAGAGGCAGTCTTCAAGGTCTAAGAAATTAGCATATGTACCTCCTAGAATTAACTTTCAACTAAGAATACAAAGAGAACAATGCAAAATTGGTGATAAAAGTAAATTGGAAAGATGTTTAAAATTACATTCCCTATTTAAATCATGAAAGGTTTTTTTTGGACTTGACTGTCCCTTTAATGCATTAGAGCATTTTCATATTACAGCTTTATGTCCCTTTACGTGTTTTATGGAATAACAATGTACATTTTAAAAATCAATGTTTTAGAATAGTTACTCAAAAAACTTTGATTCAGATAAAGAATACAACTGTAAACAACTTTCCCATTTACTTTTATCATCTAATTAGTTTTGTTCTCATGGTATCCTTTGTTGAAAAGTATACCTAGGCAGGCTCAAGAGCAGCAATGCTCTACTGTAAGACAGCTGCTGATTGGTGGTTGTACTATATGCCTCTTGTCATTGGCTCAATCAATGTGCTCAATTAGCTTTCAAAAGTCCATTGCTGCTCCTTTAACAAAGGATACCAAGATACCAAATATAACCATAGAAACAACAATTGAAAGTTGTTTACAATTGTATGCTCTGGTCTCCTTCTGAGGCAAACGGGGGGAAAAATAAATAAATTGTATGCTCTATCTGAATCCTGAAAGATAAAATGTTGAGTTTAATGTCCCTTTAATCCTTTGGACCCAAACTGCTATCTTGTTCACTAATACGACATTGCAGAAGCCACTGGCATGTGGGGAGAAGCACCATCTTCAGGAAGCAAACCGTTAGTTATAGGTATCATATGATCTGATAAGGGGAAAATCCTGCACAGGTGGAAGATACTGAAATGTTCCTATGGATTATGGGGATTTATAGTGTAAGCATATACAGATATAAGAATGGATCAGTGACCTTTAATTAAGCTTACCAAATTTTAAAATTCTATCCGGAGAATGTTTTTTGGAATAGATCTAAAAACAGATCAGTGGTTTAGATTAATCATTTGTCAAAAAATGCAGAAGCAATTCACATAGTGTTGAATATATTGCACTGAAATCCCTATAACAAAGGGGGCTGTTTATACAATTAAGGACCTTAAATACTTAGTTCAAAGAAGAAGAGGCACACCACAAATTCTAGAAACAACAAGAATTCTTTAATGAGATAATGTTAAATACAAAAGCTGATACAGGAACTTTTGATAAAATGACGCGTTTCGTGTATCCGCACAGTAGAATTACATATAATTATATATAGTTGTATATATGGTTATACAATAACACTTTCAGATTTAAAGTGAGCAGTAGATTATTTTCTGAGAAATGTCAATGTTTCCTTCCATTTCCCTGCCCTGGGTATCATGTGACAAACAATAAAGCAATACTCAGGTGACAGCAATCAATTCCTTATTTATTTAAGGAGACAAACAAACAGGAGACGTTTCGGGACAATATCCCTTATTTATGCCAAGCCTTGCAAACACTAATCACACTCTTATATACCCTAAAGCCACTAGGTGGCGCTAACAGTCATGTTAACTATTTAATTTCATTAACATACAATACTAATCCCATTAGATATACATTTATATACAGAGCAATACTATACATATATTCATTATTACTCAGCAACATATGACAGAAAATAGCAAGAAGCCAACTTATTAAACTATACTATTAATCTTTGCATATAGCAACCGTCTATAGAAAAACTGATAAATTCCATTCTTTGTTTAAACGCTTTGGTTCCAGCGTTCCCAGTTCATCAATCCAATATGATTCCTTTTGCTTTAACAGCAACTCCCTATCTCCTCCTCTACATGGTTGGATTATGTGATCAATTATTTGAAACTTAAGTTGGCTTATAGAGTGACCATGTCTTAAAAAGTGACTGGCTAGTGGGGCTTTAAAATTACTTGGAATTCATTGACAAAATTCCTTGTCAATGAATTCCAAGGAACTGCCATGGGTTCCAACGTCGCCCCCAATTACGCCAATATATTTATGAATCTGTATGAAGAAAGGTATGTGTTTTCCAACCATCTATTTACTCAATATGGCACCACATGGTGGCGGTATATCAATGATATTTTTGGGGTATGGTGGGGCTACGTTGGAACCCTAGAGATGTTTGTAAATTAGCTTAATATAGCTACAAGGCACATAAAATTTAAACTTACCTGGAGCGAGGAATTCATTGACTTTTTAGATGTTAGGGTTATTAAGAAGGGCAACTCTTTTGAAACAGACTTATTTAAAAAGGATACAGACCGTAATAGCCTGTTAAGATATGAGAGTGCCCACCCCCCTTCATTAATTAAAAGTCTCTCCCATAGCCAACTGTTAAGAGTAAGAAAAATGGTCTCTAATAAGAATCTGTTAAATATAAGATTGGAAGAGATGGGAGCTAGATTTAAAGAGAGGGGTTATCCCGATACATTAATTGAAGAAGAAATAAATAAAGTAAAACATCCCTAGATCTGACTTATTGAAACATAAGATTACCAATGTGAATCCCCCCAAAAAAGAGAAAGATGATAGATTGATATTTGTAACAGAATATAACTCCCAGAGTACTGAAATACAGCGTATTGTTAGGAAACATTGGGGAATATTGTCTGAATGTAACCCGAATATACAAGCTTTTTAAAATACCCCATGCCAGCTTATAAAAGAGGTCCTAATGTACAAACATACGACTAGATTACGAGTTGTGCGTTAGGGTAAAAAAGCAGCGTTAAGAGGTCCTAACGTTGCTTTTTTACGCCTGCTGGTATTACGAGTCTTGCAGGTTTAGGGTCACCGCACACTTCTTTGGCCTTATGTAAACTTCGTAAAGTCTTTTTTCTATGGGACTTCCATAGCGCTGATATTACGAGTCTGTCCTAAGAAGGCCAAAAAGTGAGTAGTGCAGTCTACCCTGTCAAAAGTCCTAACGCATTTAAAAGTCAGTGATAAAAAAGTACACTAACACCCATAAACTACCTATTAACCCCTAAACCGAGGCCCTCCCGCATCGCAAACATTAAAATAAAAATGTTAACCCCTAATCTGCTGCTCCGGACACCGCCGCCACCTACATTATATTTATGAACCCCTAATCTGCTGACCCCAACATTGCCGCCACCTACAATATATTTATTAACCCCTAATCTGCCATCCCCAATGTCGCCGCCACCTACCTACATTTATTAACCCCTAATCTGCCGCCCCCAACGTCGCCGACACTATATTAAAGTTATTAACCCCTAAACCTAAGTCTAACCCTAATACCCACTAACTTAAATATAATTTAAATAAATCTAAATAAATATTCCTATCATTAACTAAATTATTCCTATTTAAAAATAAATACTTACCTATAAAATAAACCCTAAGCTAGCTACAATATAACTAATAGTTACATTGTAGCTAGCTAAGGATTTATTTTTATTTTACAGGCAAGTTTGTATTTATTTTAACTAGGTAGAATAGTTATTAAATAGTTATTAACTAATTAATAACTACCAAGCTAAAATAAATACAAATTGACCTGTAAAATAAAACCTAACCTAAGTTACAGTAACACCTAACACTACACTACAATTAAATAAATTAACTAAATTAAATACAATTACCTAAATTAAATTAGCTAAAGTACAAAAAAAACAAAAAAACACTAAATTACAGAAAATAATAAACAAATTACAGAAATTTAAACTAATTACACCTAATCTAATAGCCCTATTAAAATAAAAAAGCCCCCCCAAAATAAAAAAAAAACCCTAGCCTAAACTAAACTAGCAATAGCCCTTTAAAGGGCCTTTTGCGGGGCATTGCCCCAAAGTAATCAGCTTTTTTACCTGTAAAACAAAATACAAACAACCCCCCCAACAGTAAAACCCACCAGCCACACAACCAACCCCCCAAATAAAATACTATCTAAAAAAACCTAAGCTCCCCATTGCCCTGAAAAGGGCATTTGGATGGGCATTGCCCTTAAAAGGGCAGTTAGCTCTTTTGCCGCCCAAACCCTAATCTAAAAAATAAAACCCACCCAATACACCCTTAAAAAAACCTAACATTAACCCCCTGAAGATCGACTTACCGGGAGACGTCTTCATCCAAGCCGGGCTAAGTGGTCCTCCAGACGGGCAGAAGTCTTCATCCAAGCCGGGCAGAAGTGGTCCTCCAGACGGGCAGAAGTCTTCATCCAAGCCGGGCAGGAGTGGCCCTCCAGACGGGCAGAAGTCTTTATCCAGAAGGGCATCTTCTATCTTCATCCATCCGGCGCGGAGCGGTCCATCTTCAAGAAATCCGACGCGGAGGATCCTCTTCATCCGACAACTAAAACAGAATGAAGGTACATTTAAGTGACGTCATCTAAGATGGCGTCCCTTAGATTCCGATTGGCTGATAGAATTCTATCAGCCAATCGGAATTAAGGTAGAAAAAATCCTATTGGCTGATGCAATCAGCCAATAAGATTGAAGTTCAATCCTATTGGCTGATCCAATCAGTCAATAGGATTGAGCTCGCATTCTATTGGCTGACTGGAACAGCCAAAAGAATGCCAGCTCAATCCTATTGGCTGAGCACTGTCTTAAGCAGCGCTGGTATTGGAGTGCGGTAATGAGCAAAATTTTGCTCAACACTCACTTCTTGTCTTTGACGGGTTTCTGAAAACCTGTAATACCAGCGCTGCAGGTAAGTGAGCGGTGAGGGAAAACTGCTCGTTAGCACCGCACAGCATCTAACGCAAAACTCGAAATCTAGGTGTAAGTTAGTAAAAGCGGATATTGGGACTAATATTAAAAAGGGAGATAGATATATTGGTAAAAATAAAATATTGCCAAAACTATATTAGCATACGGTTTTGAACTTAAAAGGACATGAAACCCAAAAAATTTATTTTATGATTTAGATAGAGAATACAATTTTAAACAACTTTCCAGTTTAGTTCTATTATCAAATTTGCCTCTTTCTCTTGTTATCATTTGTTGAAGGAGCAGCAATGCAGTACTGGTTTCTAACTGAGCACATGGGTGAGCCACTGCAAATCGGTGTATATATATATATATATGCAGCCACCGATCAGAAGCTAGAACCTAGGTTATTTTGCACTTGAGCTTATCTAGATAAACCTTTCAGCAAAGGATAACAAGAGAAGAAAGCAAATTAAATAATAGAAGTAAATTGGAAAGTTGTTTAAAATTGTATGCTCTGTCTAAATCATGAAATAAAAAATGTGTTTCATGTTCCTTTAAACTCTGCAGAAATTATTGACAGCAAACTTAAACCTTTTCATGTCTCCCAAGCAGGTTTTCCCACACTTCTGAGTCCATCAAGTCTTTGATAAGTCTATGAATTTATTATCAACTCCCAGCCCATAATATTATGTTGTAAATGAAATAGGCAAGAAATATCAATACGTTATGAGCATTTATTAATCATATTTATTAAGAATCAAGATGTGAAAAGTAATGATGAAAAACAAGTGAAAATCAATAGAATACTAATCTTTGTTAAAGGGATAAATTGACCAGGGCTAACAGAGGGTCATAAGGAATAAAGGAGCAATAGTAAAATGCTCGGTGCTAGAAATCGGGTGCGTTACCAAAGGTAGCCTGAAAGCTTTGTATCAAAGATAACGAGTGTTACTGGTTAGGATGTGAGTTGTCATTTTCTTGATTTATCTTCCTGAATTTCTTAATTAAATTCCCATTTGCCTAAATTAACAACTGTCCTTGTCATGGATAGAGTATGACACCTGTAAAAAAAAAGCACTGCTTGAAGCTTTATGGCTTTTGACACTTATGATTGTGCTTACTGTAAAGGACCTTAGTATAGACATAATCAAAAAAAGCAAATTTGATAATAGAAGTAAATTGGAAAGGTGTTTAAAATTGTGTGCTCTATCTAAATCATGGGGAAAAAATGGTTTTATCTCCCTTTAAAGGGACAGTCTAGTATACATTAAACTTTCATTATTTAGATAGGACTTTTAATTTTAATCAACTTTACAATTTACTTTTATTATCAAATTTGCCTTTTTCACTTGGTATTCTTAGTTTAAACTAAACATAGGTAGGCTCATATGCTAATTTCTAAGCCTTTGAGGGCTGCCTCTTATCACAGGCTTTTTAAATCTCTTTTCAACACAAAGAGACGGAAAGTACACGTGGGCCATATAGATAACACTGTGGGTTATTTAAGATCTAGCACAAAACAATGCTAAATTTAAGACAATAGATAATAAACAGTCACAGTCATGTGATCAGGGGGCTGGAAGAAGGTTCCTAGATACAAGGTAATCACAGAGGTAAAAAGTATATTAATATAACTGTGTTGGTTATGCAAAACTGGGGAATGGGTAATAAAGGGATTATCTATCTTTTAAAACAGTAACAATTCTATGGTAGACTGTCCCTTTAAGACACTAATTTACCAATTGTCCCAGATTAAACCTCACCACTTTTGGTATAAAGGCTAAAGAACGCTGCTCCATAACCTGTCCGCTTGCTCTGAGGCCGTGGACAGAAATCAACCCGATCCTATACGATTGGGTTGATTGACACCCCCTGCTCGCAAATCTGCAGGGGGCGGCATTGCACCAGAACTGCTGGTGCAATGATAAATGCTGAGAGCGTATGCTGTCGGCATTTATCGATATGCAGCGGTCATGATCCGCAATATCAGATCATGTCCGCTCACACATTCATAAATAGGCCCCAATACATTACAAGTTCTAAAAAAAATCCAAAGATTTTGCTTGATTTCTCTCCATGCCGGGCAAACTTTTAAATATCAGACCCAGTAAGAGATAAAATGGGTTGATCAATCAACATTTTCCACACTATGCTGAAAGATTTACACTAAAGATATAGGAAAAGGAGGGCATTGGAATAACATTTCAACACAGTTCTGTTTTAAGAATTACCCAAAAGGGCAGTGGGAGGAAAAGTAGGTTAATATGGTCTAAAGACTTAAAGGGACAGTCAAGTACAAAAAAAACTTTCATGATTCAGATAGGGAATGTAATTTTAAACAATTTTCCAATTTACTTTTATCACCAATTTTTCTTTGTTCTCTTGGTATTCTTAGTTGAAAGCTTAACCTAGGAGGTTCATATGCTAATTTCTTAGACCTTGAAGGCTGCCTCTTAAGAATGCATTTTAACAGGTTTTTCACCATTAGAGGGTGTTAGTTCATGTTTTTCATATAGATAACACTGTGCTCGTGCACGTGAAGTTACCTGAGAGCCATCACTGATTGGCTAAACTGCAATTCTGTCAAAAGAACTGAAATAAAGGGGCAGTCTGCAGAGGCTTAGATACAAGATAATCACAGAGGTAAAAAATATATAAATATAACTGTGTTGGTTATGAAAAACGAGGGAATGGGTAATAAAGGGATTATCTATCTTTTAAAACAATAAAAATTCTGGTGTAGACTGTCCCTTAAAGATATTTTTTGAATAAAGTATATGTAATTTTAAAAAGAATGTCAGTTATTAAAAACTAAGCAAATAAAAAATGTCTCTCAATATAAAAATATTATGCTTGGATATTTAAAGAGACATGAAATACAATTTTTTCTTTTATGATTTAGATAGAGCATACATTTTTAAATAACTTTCTTATCAAATTTGCTGTGTTCTCTTGGCATCCTATGTTGAAAGAGCAGCAATGCACTAATGGGAGCTAGATGAACACATCTGTTTAGCCAACAACAAGGGGCAAATGGACGTAGCCACCAATGAGCAGCTAGCTCCCAGTAAAGCATTGCTGCTTCAATGCCTACCTAAGTATGTGTTTCAATATAGGATATGAAGAGAACAAAGCAAATAAGATAATATAAGTAAATTGGAAAGTTGTTTAAAATTCCATACTGGGTATCAATGCCCTATTTACTGGGTCACGACTTGTGTGTGTGTGTGTGTGCTGTAGGAGAGTGTGTGTGTTGTAGAAGAGTGTGTGTATGTGTAATAGGAGAGTGTGTGTGGTGTGTGTGTTGTAGGAGAGTGTGTGTAGTGTGTGTGTTGTAGGAGAGTATAAATGTGGTGCGTGTGTTGTATGAGACCGCGTGTAGTGTGTGTGTTGTAGGAGAGTGCGTGTTGTGTGTGTGTTGTAGGAGAGTGCATGTAGTGTGTGTGTGTTGTAGGAGAGTGTGTGTAGTGTGTGTGTTGTAGGAGAATATAAATGTGGTGTGTGTGTTGTATGAGAGCGCGTGTAGTGTGTGTGTTGTAGAAGAGTGCGTGTTGTGTTTGTGTTGTAGGAGAGTGCATGTAGTGTGTGTGTAATAGGAGAGTGTGTGTGTTGTATGAGAGTGTGTGTAGTGTGTGTTGTATGAGAGTGTGTGTAGTGTTTGTGTTGTAGGAGAGTATAAGTGTGGTGTGTGTGTTGTAGGAGAGTGCATGTAGTGTGTGTAATAGGAGAGTGTGTGTTGTATGAGAGTGTGTGTGTTATATGAGAGTGCGTGTAGTGTTTGTGTTGTAGGAGAGTATAAGTGTGGTGTGTGTGTTGTATGAGAGTATAAGTGTGGTGTGTGTGTTGTAGGAGAGTATAAGTGTGGTGTGTGTGTTGTATGAGAGTATAAGTGTGGTGTGTGTGTTATGAGAGTGCGTGTAGTGTGTGTGTTGTAGGAGAGTATACGTGTGGTGTGTGTGTTGTATGAGAGTATAAGTGAGGTGTGTGTGTGTGTTGTATGAGAGTATAAGTGTGGTGTGTGTGTTGTATGAGAGTATAAGTGTGGTGTGTGTGTTGTATGAGAGTATAAGTGTGGTGTGTGTGTTGTAGGAGAGTATAAGTGTGGTGTGTGTGTGTTGTAGGAGAGTATAAGTGAGGTGTGTGTGTGTGTGTGTTGTAGGAGAGTATAAGTGTGGTGTGTGCGTTGTATGAGAGTATAAGTGTGGTGTGTGTGTTATGAGAGTGCGTGTAGTGTGTGTGTTGTAGGAGAGTATAAGTGTGGTGTGTGTGTTGTATGAGAGTATAAGTGTGGTGTGTGTGTTGTATGAGAGTATAAGTGTGGTGTGTGTGTTGTATGAGAGTATAAGTGTGGTGTGTGTGTTATGAGAGTGCGTGTAGTGTGTGTGTTGTAGGAGAGTATAAGTGTGGTGTGTGTGTTGTATGAGAGTATAAGTGTGGTGTGTGTGTTATGAGAGTGCGTGTAGTGTGTGTGTTGTAGGAGAGTATAAGTGTGGTGTGTGTGTTGTATGAGAGTATAAGTGTGGTGTGTGTGTTATGAGAGTGCGTGTAGTGTGTGTGTTGTAGGAGAGTATAAGTGTGGTGTGTGTGTTATGAGAGTGCGTGTAGTGTGTGTGTTGTAGGAGAGTATAAGTGTGGTGTGTGTGTTGTATGAGAGTATAAGTGTGGTGTGTGTGTTATGAGAGTGCGTGTAGTGTGTGTGTTGTAGGAGAGTATAAGTGTGGTGTGTGTGTTGTATGAGAGTATAAGTGTGGTGTGTGTGTTATGAGAGTGCGTGTAGTGTGTGTGTTGTAGGAGAGTATAAGTGTGGTGTGTGTGTTGTATGAGAGTATAAGTGAGGTGTGTGTGTGTGTTGTATGAGAGTATAAGTGTGGTGTGTGTGTTGTATGAGAGTATAAGTGTGGTGTGTGTGTTGTATGAGAGTATAAGTGTGGTGTGTGTGTTGTATGAGAGTATAAGTGAGGTGTGTGTGTGTGTGTTGTATGAGAGTATAAGTGTGGTGTGTGTGTTGTATGAGAGTATAAGTGTGGTGTGTGTGTTGTATGAGAGTATAAGTGTGGTGTGTGTGTTGTATGAGAGTATAAGTGTGGTGTGTGTGTTGTAGGAGAGTATAAGTGTGGTGTGTGTGTGTGTGTTGTAGGAGAGTATAAGTGTGGTGTGTGTGTTGTAGGAGAGTATAAGTGAGGTGTGTGTGTTGTATGAGAGTATAAGTGTGGTGTGTGTGTTGTATGAGAGTATAAGTGTGGTGTGTGTGTTGTATGAGAGTATAAGTGTGGTGTGTGTGTTGTAGGAGAGTATAAGTGTGGTGTGTGTGTTGTATGAGAGTATAAGTGAGGTGTGTGTGTGTTGTATGAGAGTATAAGTGTGTGTGTGTGTGTTGCATGAGAGTATAAGTGTGGTGTGTGTGTTGTTTGAGAGTATAAGTGTGGTGTGTGTGTTATGAGAGTGCGTGTAGTGTGTGTGTTGTAGGAGAGTATAAGTGTGGTGTGTGTGTTGTATGAGAGTATAAGTGTGGTGTGTGTGTTATGAGAGTGCGTGTAGTGTGTGTGTTGTAGGAGAGTATAAGTGTGGTGTGTGTGTTGTATGAGAGTATAAGTGAGGTGTGTGTGTGTGTTGTATGAGAGTATAAGTGTGGTGTGTGTGTGTTGTATGAGAGTATAAGTGTGGTGTGTGTGTTGTATGAGAGTATAAGTGTGGTGTGTGTGTTGTAGGAGAGTATAAGTGTGGTGTGTGTGTTGTAGGAGAGTATAAGTGAGGTGTGTGGTGTGTGTGTTGTATGAGAGTATAAGTGTGGTGTGTGTGTTGTAGGAGAGTATAAGTGTGGTGTGTGTGTTGTATGAGAGTATAAGTGTGGTGTGTGTGTTATGAGAGTGCGTGTAGTGTGTGTGTTGTAGGAGAGTATAAGTGTGGTGTGTGTGTTGTATGAGAGTATAAGTGAGGTGTGTGTGTGTGTGTTGTATGAGAGTATAAGTGTGGTGTGTGTGTTGTATGAGAGTATAAGTGTGGTGTGTGTGTTGTATGAGAGTATAAGTGTGGTGTGTGTGTTGTAGGAGAGTATAAGTGTGGTGTGTGTGTGTTGTAGGAGAGTATAAGTGAGGTGTGTGTGTGTGTGTGTGTTGTAGGAGAGTATAAGTGTGGTGTGTGCGTTGTATGAGAGTATAAGTGTGGTGTGTGTGTTATGAGAGTGCGTGTAGTGTGTGTGTTGTAGGAGAGTATAAGTGTGGTGTGTGTGTTGTATGAGAGTATAAGTGTGGTGTGTGTGTTGTATGAGAGTATAAGTGTGGTGTGTGTGTTATGAGAGTGCGTGTAGTGTGTGTGTTGTAGGAGAGTATAAGTGTGGTGTGTGTGTTGTATGAGAGTATAAGTGTGGTGTGTGTGTTATGAGAGTGCGTGTAGTGTGTGTGTTGTAGGAGAGTATAAGTGTGGTGTGTGTGTTGTATGAGAGTATAAGTGTGGTGTGTGTGTTATGAGAGTGCGTGTAGTGTGTGTGTTGTAGGAGAGTATAAGTGTGGTGTGTGTGTTGTATGAGAGTATAAGTGAGGTGTGTGTGTGTGTTGTATGAGAGTATAAGTGTGGTGTGTGTGTTGTATGAGAGTATAAGTGTGGTGTGTGTGTTGTATGAGAGTATAAGTGTGGTGTGTGTGTGTTGTAGGAGAGTATAAGTGTGGTGTGTGTGTGTGTGTTGTAGGAGAGTATAAGTGTGGTGTGTGTGTTGTATGAGAGTATAAGTGAGGTGTGTGTGTTGTATGAGAGTATAAGTGTGGTGTGTGTGTTGTATGAGAGTATAAGTGTGGTGTGTGTGTTGTATGAGAGTATAAGTGTGGTGTGTGTGTTGTAGGAGAGTATAAGTGTGGTGTGTGTGTTGTATGAGAGTATAAGTGAGGTGTGTGTGTGTTGTATGAGAGTATAAGTGTGTGTGTGTGTGTTGCATGAGAGTATAAGTGTGGTGTGTGTGTTGTTTGAGAGTATAAGTGTGGTGTGTGTGTTATGAGAGTGCGTGTAGTGTGTGTGTTGTAGGAGAGTATAAGTGTGGTGTGTGTGTTGTATGAGAGTATAAGTGTGGTGTGTGTGTTATGAGAGTGTGTGTAGTGTGTGTGTTGTAGGAGAGTATAAGTGTGGTGTGTGTGTTGTATGAGAGTATAAGTGAGGTGTGTGTGTGTGTTGTATGAGAGTATAAGTGTGGTGTGTGTGTTGTATGAGAGTATAAGTGTGTGTGTGTGTGTTGTATGAGAGTATAAGTGTGGTGTGTGTGTTGTAGGAGAGTATAAGTGTGGTGTGTGTGTTGTAGGAGAGTATAAGTGAGGTGTGTGATGTGTGTGTTGTATGAGAGTATAAGTGTGGTGTGTGTGTTATGAGAGTGCGTGTAGTGTGTGTGTTGTAGGAGAGTATAAGTGTGGTGTGTGTGTTGTATGAGAGTATAAGTGAGGTGTGTGTGTTGTATGAGAGTATAAGTGTGGTGTGTGTGTTGTATGAGAGTATAAGTGTGGTGTGTGTGTTGTAGGAGAGTATAAGTGTGGTGTGTGTGTTGTATGAGAGTATAAGTGAGGTGTGTGTGTGTGTTGTATGAGAGTATAAGTGTGTGTGTGTGTTGTATGAGAGTATAAGTGTGGTGTGTGTGTTGTTTGAGAGTATAAGTGTGGTGTGTGTGTTATGAGAGTGCGTGTAGTGTGTGTGTTGTAGGAGAGTATAAGTGTGGTGTGTGTGTTGTATGAGAGTATAAGTGTGGTGTGTGTGTTGTATGAGAATATAAGTGAGGTGTGTGTGTGTTGTATGAGAGTATAAGTGTGGTGTGTGTGTTGTATGAGAGTATAAGTGTGGTGTGTGTGTTGTATGAGAGTATAAGTGTGGTGTGTGTGTTGTAGGAGAGTATAAGTGTGGTGTGTGTGTGTGTGTTGTAGGAGAGTATAAGTGAGGTGTGTGTGTGTTGTAGGAGAGTATAAGTGTGGTGTGTGTGTGTTGTATGAGAGTATAAGTGTGGTGTGTGTGTTATGAGAGTGCGTGTAGTGTGTGTGTTGTAGGAGAGTATAAGTGTGGTGTGTGTGTTGTATGAGAGTATAAGTGAGGTGTGTGTGTTGTATGAGAGTATAAGTGTGGTGTGTGTGTTGTATGAGAGTATAAGTGTGGTGTGTGTGTTGTAGGAGAGTATAAGTGTGGTGTGTGTGTGTGTTGTATGAGAGTATAAGTGTGTGTGTGTTGTATGAGAGTATAAGTGTGTGTGTGTGTTGTATGAGAGTATAAGTGTGGTGTGTGTGTGTGTTGTATGAGAGTATAAGTGTGGTGTGTGTGTGTGTTGTATGAGAGTATAAGTGTGTGTGTGTGTTGTATGAGAGTATAAGTGAGGTGTGTGTGTGTTGTATGAGAGTATAAGTGTGTGTGTGTTGTATGAGAGTATAAGTGAGGTGTGTGTGTGTGTTGTATGAGAGTAAAAGTGTGTGTGTGTGTTGTATGAGAGTATAAGTGTAGTGTGTGTGTTGTTTGAGAGTATAAGTGTGGTGTGTGTGTTATGAGAGTGCGTGTAGTGTGTGTGTTGTAGGAGAGTATAAGTGTGGTGTGTGTGTTGTATGAGAGTATAAGTGTGGTGTGTGTGTTATGAGAGTGCGTGTAGTGTGTGTGTTGTAGGAGAGTATAAGTGTGGTGTGTGTGTTGTATGAGAATATAAGTGAGGTGTGTGTGTGTGTTGTATGAGAGTAAAAGTGTGTGTGTGTGTTGTATGAGAGTATAAGTGTAGTGTGTGTGTTGTTTGAGAGTATAAGTGTGGTGTGTGTGTTATGAGAGTGCGTGTAGTGTGTGTGTTGTAGGAGAGTATAAGTGTGGTGTGTGTGTTGTATGAGAGTATAAGTGAGGTGTGTGTGTGTGTTGTATGAGAGTAAAAGTGTGTGTGTGTGTTGTATGAGAGTATAAGTGTAGTGTGTGTGTTGTTTGAGAGTATAAGTGTGGTGTGTGTGTTATGAGAGTGCGTGTAGTGTGTGTGTTGTAGGAGAGTATAAGTGTGGTGTGTGTGTTGTATGAGAGTATAAGTGTGGTGTGTGTGTTATGAGAGTGCGTGTAGTGTGTGTGTTGTAGGAGAGTATAAGTGTGGTGTGTGTGTTGTATGAGAATATAAGTGAGGTGTGTGTGTGTGTTGTATGAGAGTATAAGTGTGGTGTGTGTGTTGTATGAGAGTATAAGTGTGGTGTGTGTGTTGTATGAGAGTATAAGTGTGGTGTGTGTGTTGTAGGAGAGTATAAGTGTGGTGTGTGTGTTGTAGGAGAGTATAAGTGTGGTGTGTGTTGTAGGAGAGTATAAGTGAGGTGTGTGTGTGTGTTGTAGGAGAGTATAAGTGTGGTGTGTGTGTGTTGTATGAGAGTATAAGTGTGGTGTGTGTGTTATGAGAGTGCGTGTAGTGTGTGTGTTGTAGGAGAGTATAAGTGTGGTGTGTGTGTTGTATGAGAGTATAAGTGAGGTGTGTGTGTTGTATGAGAGTATAAGTGTGGTGTGTGTGTTGTATGAGAGTATAAGTGTGGTGTGTGTGTTGTAGGAGAGTATAAGTGTGGTGTGTGTGTGTTGTATGAGAGTATAAGTGAGGTGTGTGTGTGTGTTGTATGAGAGTATAAGTGTGTGTGTGTGTTGTATGAGAGTATAAGTGTGGTGTGTGTGTTGTTTGAGAGTATAAGTGAGGTGTGTGTGTGTGTGTTGTATGAGAGTATAAGTGTGTGTGTGTGTTATGAGAGTGCGTGTAGTGTGTGTGTTGTAGGAGAGTATAAGTGTGGTGTGTGTGTTGTATGAGAATATAAGTGAGGTGTGTGTGTGTGTTGTATGAGAGTAAAAGTGTGTGTGTGTGTGTTGTATGAGAGTATAAGTGTAGTGTGTGTGTTGTTTGAGAGTATAAGTGTGGTGTGTGTGTTATGAGAGTGCGTGTAGTGTGTGTGTTGTAGGAGAGTATAAGTGTGGTGTGTGTGTTGTATGAGAGTATAAGTGAGGTGTGTGTGTGTTGTATGAGAGTAAAAGTGTGTGTGTGTGTTGTATGAGAGTATAAGTGTAGTGTGTGTGTTGTTTGAGAGTATAAGTGTGGTGTGTGTGTTATGAGAGTGCGTGTAGTGTGTGTGTTGTAGGAGAGTATAAGTGTGGTGTGTGTGTTGTATGAGAGTATAAGTGTGGTGTGTGTGTTATGAGAGTGCGTGTAGTGTGTGTGTTGTAGGAGAGTATAAGTGTGGTGTGTGTGTTGTATGAGAATATAAGTGAGGTGTGTGTGTGTGTTGTATGAGAGTATAAGTGTGGTGTGTGTGTTGTATGAGAGTATAAGTGTGGTGTGTGTGTTGTATGAGAGTATAAGTGTGGTGTGTGTGTTGTAGGAGAGTATAAGTGTGGTGTGTGTGTTGTAGGAGAGTATAAGTGTGGTGTGTGTTGTAGGAGAGTATAAGTGAGGTGTGTGTGTGTGTTGTAGGAGAGTATAAGTGTGGTGTGTGTGTGTTGTATGAGAGTATAAGTGTGGTGTGTGTGTTATGAGAGTGCGTGTAGTGTGTGTGTTGTAGGAGAGTATAAGTGTGGTGTGTGTGTTGTATGAGAATATAAGTGAGGTGTGTGTGTGTGTTGTAGGAGAGTATAAGTGTGGTGTGTGTGTTGTATGAGAGTATAAGTGAGGTGTGTGTGTTGTATGAGAGTATAAGTGTGGTGTGTGTGTTGTATGAGAGTATAAGTGTGGTGTGTGTGTTGTAGGAGAGTATAAGTGTGGTGTGTGTGTGTTGTATGAGAGTATAAGTGAGGTGTGTGTGTGTGTTGTATGAGAGTATAAGTGTGTGTGTGTGTTGTATGAGAGTATAAGTGTGGTGTGTGTGTTGTTTGAGAGTATAAGTGAGGTGTGTGTGTGTGTGTTGTATGAGAGTATAAGTGTGTGTGTGTGTTGTATGAGAGTATAAGTGTGGTGTGTGTGTTGTATGAGAGTATAAGTGAGGTGTGTGTGTGTGTTGTATGAGAGTATAAGTGAGGTGTGTGTGTGTGTTGTATGAGAGTATAAGTGTGTGTGTGTTGTATGAGAGTATAAGTGTGTGTTGTATGAGAGTATAAGTGTGGTGTGTGTGTGTGTGTTGTATGAGAGTATAAGTGTGGTGTGTGTGTGTGTTGTATGAGAGTATAAGTGTGTGTGTGTGTTGTATGAGAGTATAAGTGTGTGTGTGTTGTATGAGAGTATAAGTGTGTGTGTGTTGTATGAGAGTATAAGTGTGTGTGTGTGTTGTATGAGAGTATAAGTGTGGTGTGTGTGTGTGTTGTATGAGAGTATAAGTGAGGTTTGTGTGTGTTGTATGAGAGTATAAGTGTGTGTGTGTGTGTTGTATGAGAGTATAAGTGTGTGTGTGTGTGTGTTGTATGAGAGTATAAGTGTGTGTGTGTGTTGTATGAGAGTATAAGTGTGTGTGTTGTATGAGAGTATAAGTGTGGTGTGTGTGTGTGTTGTATGAGAGTATAAGTGTGTGTGTGTTGTATGAGAGTATAAGTGTGTGTGTGTGTTGTATGAGAGTATAAGTGTGGTGTGTGTGTTGTATGAGAGTATAAGTGAGGTGTGTGTGTGTTGTATGAGAGTATAAGTGTGTGTGTGTGTTGTATGAGAGTATAAGTGAGGTGTGTGTGTGTTGTATGAGAGTATAAGTGAGGTGTGTGTGTGTTGTATGAGAGTATAAGTGTGTGTGTGTGTTGTATGAGAGTATAAGTGTGGTGTGTGTGTGTGTTGTATGAGAGTATAAGTGTGTGTGTGTGTTGTATGAGAGTATAAGTGTGGTGTGTGTGTGTGTTGTATGAGAGTATAAGTGTGTGTGTGTTGTATGAGAGTATAAGTGTGTGTGTGTTGTATGAGAGTATAAGTGTGTGTGTGTTGTATGAGAGTATAAGTGTGGTGTGTGTGTGTGTGTTGTATGAGAGTATAAGTGTGGTGTGTGTGTGTGTGTTGTATGAGAGTATAAGTGTGGTGTGTGTGTGTGTTGTATGAGAGTATAAGTGTGTGTGTGTTGTATGAGAGTATAAGTGTGTGTGTGTTGTATGAGAGTATAAGTGTGTGTGTGTGTTGTATGAGAGTATAAGTGTGTGTGTGTTGTATGAGAGTATAAGTGTGGTGTGTGTGTGTGTGTTGTATGAGAGTATAAGTGTGGTGTGTGTGTGTGTTGTATGAGAGTATAAGTGTGGTGTGTGTGTGTGTGTGTTGTATGAGAGTATAAGTGTGTGTGTGTGTTGTATGAGAGTATAAGTGTGGTGTGTGTGTGTGTGTTGTATGAGAGTATAAGTGTGGTGTGTGTGTGTGTTGTATGAGAGTATAAGTGTGTGTGTGTTGTATGAGAGTATAAGTGTGTGTGTGTTGTATGAGAGTATAAGTGTGTGTGTGTGTTGTATGAGAGTATAAGTGTGTGTGTGTTGTATGAGAGTATAAGTGTGGTGTGTGTGTGTGTGTGTGTTGTATGAGAGTATAAGTGTGGTGTGTGTGTGTGTTGTATGAGAGTATAAGTGTGGTGTGTGTGTGTGTTGTATGAGAGTATAAGTGTGGTGTGTATTACCTTTTACAACACTTTATAATTTGACTACAATTAATAAAGAACGCATACATTTTACTCACTTTGCCAAAAATTGCAGATATCTTGTATATTACTTCAGAAATGTTCAGACCAAGCATAAAGATAGGGTTGCGAAGTTATGTGGTATCATTGCACTGGGTCTTAGGAAAAACAAGTTTGAAGTATTCTGCTTTATCTGAAAGTTTCTGCTTTATCGTGAAAGTTTAGTTTTGACTTTACAGTCCCTTTAATTAATAAACCACATTAAACAACACATATTGTAGTGTACTTACTACTGCCCTTAATCATCAAACAAGCCACTACTGAAATATGTTACTTCATCAAAAGTAATTCTTCTGAGCCTGCAATTTTAGTTCTAGCTTCTTTAACTGTCTGAATCCTTTAATACAGGGATGTCCAAACTCTTCACTAAAAGGGTCACAAAACCAGCTGCAATCTGAACCCGACACATTAAGCTCAACATGATATATGGGAGTGATCGGATTGTTGGCAACAGAAAATACTTGTCAAAGCGATACAAATAAACTGGTTGGTTTTGAAGACTCTAAAACACATTCTTACATTGTTGTATTGTCCTATTTTGCTAACCCAAATAATCTTCAACAAATAAAAACGTATTTTTTCAAAGGACTTGATACATAGCGCCCAACATTATTTAAACAAAATAGTCATTTGCCCAATCAGGCAATGGGTTCTGGATGACCTAAGGTGGCATTTTGGTGATCTTTGTGGGGCTCCCAAAATCCTGCAAAGTGCTGCTTGGGACCCGCGAAGAGTTGAAGGTCCAGAGCGGAACTCTCTGCTGACCCAATCAGCAGCACTAGTCGCAAGACTCAGATGTGCAACTAGTGCTGCTGACTGGATCAGCTGCCTCTTCCGCTCATGACCAGCAGTGCTCTGCGAGTCCTGAGCAGTATTTCTACTGTTTGTTTGACCCCTTTAAAGTGGTTAAACACACAGTGGAGCAGAGTCGATAGTCTGAAAATTACATGCTCTAACGAATTAGAGCATGTAATTTTTCAACAAGAATGGCCTTTTAACTAAGCTGAATCAGTGCTAAGCCATCTAAAGGGATGAGGAGAGGGCAGGGCTACCCCAATATCTTTCTTTAACTGCACATGTGCAAACAGTTCATGATCAAATCCTATATATCTGTATTAGTTTGTGATTGGTTAACAATATCTGTATTAGTTTGTGATTGGTTAACAATATCTGTATTAGTTTGTGATTGGTTAACAATACCTGTATTAGTTTGTGATTGGTTAACAATATTTGTATTAGTTTGTGATTGGTTAACAATATCTGTATTAGTTTGTGATTAGTTAACAATATCTGTATTAGTTTGTGATTGGTTAACAATATCTGTATTAGTTTGTGATTAGTTAACAATATCTGTATTAGTTTGTGATTGGTTAACAATATCTGTATTAGTTTGTGATTAGTTAACAATATCTGTATTAGTTTGTGATTGGTTAACAATATCTGTATTAGTTTGTGATTGGTTAACAATATCTGTATTAGTTTGTGATTAGTTAACAATATCTGTATTAGTTTGTGATTGGTTAACAATATCTGTATTAGTTTGTGATTGGTTAACAATATCTGTATTAGTTTGTGATTGGTTAACAATATCTGTATTAGTTTGTGATTAGTTAACAATATCTGTATTAGTTTGTGATTAGTTAACAATATCTGTATTAGTTTGTGATTGGTTAACAATATCTGTATTAGTTTGTGATTGGTTAACAAGGGTAATTTTGTTCTGGGGTCAGGGAAATCAGTAAAAAGAACAAAAAACATAAAACAATATGCTCATTTGACAAAATAAAGCTTCATTATTCACTGCAAATTTATTCTCAGATATGAAAAGTATGCAGTTTACAATTTACACTTTCTAAATATTTTGTGAAAATCATTTTCAAACAATGAAGTGGGTTTAGATTAACAGTATTAAAGGGACATGAAACCCAAAATGTTTCTTTCATGATTCAGCTAGAGAATACATTTTTAATACAGTTTCCAATTTACTTCTACTATCAAATTTGCTTCCTTCTCTTTGTCGAAGATATATCTAGATAGTTAGGGGCCGAATTATCAAGCTCCGAATGGAGCTTGATGCCCCTGTTTCCGCGTGAGCCTTCAGGCTTGCCGGAAACAGAAGTTATGAAGCAGAGGTCTAAAGGCAGCGGACAGAAATCAACCCGATCGAGTTGATTGACACGCCCTGCTAGCGGCGAATCTGCAGGGGCAGCATTCACAAGAACTGCTTGTGCATTGATAAATGCCGACAGCCACTGTACGGCGGACATGATACGCTACATTGTATCACGTCCGCTCACACTATGATAAATTGGCCCTTAGGGCTAGATTTATCAAAGGTTAGGCGAACTCTGTATGTGCTTTGCCTGTAACTGCGCCGGAGAAGCGCACATGTGCGCCTGAATTTATCATAAAAATAGAGGTAACTTTGTGCAGGCGAGCTGGGGCGTAATAATGATAAATTTCGCCTGTCGGAAACGGCATTTACTCCCTATTTATCACAGTACATCCCTATAAATATTTACTCCGCCATGTTTTGATTATTAAAAAAAGTGTTTATATTTAGCTTATATTTATATTATATAATGTTTCTGTGCTGTTTTTTATATATGTTGATAATTTAAGATCGCAAAAAATAAATATATTAAAATATCGATCTATATATATAACTGTTGGTACCCATATGCGCCAGTGGAAGCGCAAATTTCTGGCAATAACAGTCTCTTCTTGGCGCTGAGCCTTTGAAAAATTAGTTAAAAGAAGAAAGTACTGCATCACAAGATGTAAAAGCATGTATTATAATGGTGTTCGCCTCAGTCTGCATGGCGAAATATACAACACGCAATTGAAGCCGAAATTGCAGTTCCCTATCGGCGCAAAGCAATGATAAATAAGAAACTGGGCGTATTTGTAGGTCGGGCTGTTAAATTACGTCTATTGCTAATGTAAAGTGTAGCACTCAGGAGCGCGCCTATGTGCATAGGCGAATGCACGCTGAGTGCGAAGAAGTTTCTTTCAGATTTGCGCAATTATAGGCGCAGAGTGCTTTGATGACTATGACGATCTGTTTGTATGAGCTATTTTGGACGGAATTAAAGGAGAATGGCTTTGATAAATCTAGCCTTAGTGTGCACATGCCTGAACCACTACATGACATGAAACAGTGCTGCCATCTAGTGTTCTTGCTAAATGTATAACATTGTTGCAAAACTGCTGCCATATAGTACTGAAGACACGTGCACGCTCCTGAACTAACCTTCTTGCTTTTCAACGACGGATAACAAATAAAGAAAATCTTATAATAGAAGTAAATTGGAAAGTTGTTTAAAATTGAATGTTCTATACAAATCATGAAATCATTTTTTGGGTTTCTTGTCCCTTTAACTCTACTTCACAAGTGAGGTCACTCTGTCACCACCATGTACTGGATACCTTTCCCTAATTCATGATTAGGGTTTCCAGTATTTAACTAGACAGTCCAGTAAATCAACAGCCAGGCAAATAAAAAAATAATAATATATATATATATATATATATATATATATATATATATATATATAACAAAATGACAAATTGATACCAATGTGGGTAATATATAGGGGATTCAGGACCACTGTTCTGATCTGAGGGCTGATTTGGGTAATATGGTTGATAGGGGATTCAGGACCATGGATCTGATCTGAGGGCTGATATGGATAATATAGTTGATAGTGTATTCAGGACCATGGATCTGATCTGAGGTCTAATATGGGCCATATAGTTGATAGGGGATTCAGGACCACTGTTCTGATCTGAGGGCTGATGTGGGTAATATGGTTGATAGGGGATTTAGGACCACTGTTCTGATCTGAGGGCTGATGTGGGTAATATAGTTGATAGTGTATTCAGGACCATGGATCTGATCTGAGGGCTGATGTGGGTAATATAGTTTATGGTGTATTCAGGACCATGGATCTGATCTAAAGGTCTGATATGGGTCAAATAGCTGATAGGGGATTCAGGACCATGGATCTGATCTAAAGTCTGATATGGGCCATATAGTCGATAGGGGATTCAGGACCACTGTTCTGAGCTGAGGTCTGATGTGGGTAATATAGTTGATAGGGGATTCAGGACCATGGATCTGATCTGAGGGCTGATGTGGGTAATATAGTTGATAGGGGATTCAGGACCACTGTTCTGATCTGAGGGCTGATATGGGCCATATAGTTGATAGGGGATTCAGGACCATGGATCTGATCTGAGGTCTGATATGGGTCATATAGTCGATAGGGGATTCAGGACCACTGTTCTGATCTGAGGGCTGATGTGGGTAATATAGTTGATAGGGGATTCAGGACCATGGATCGGATCTGAGGGCTGATGTGGGTAATATGGTTGATTGGGGATTCAAGACCACTGTTCTGATTTGAACATTTAAAGAAAAATCTGCCCCAGATATAGGCTGGCAATAAATTGAGTTATAGCAACAACTTAGTGTAATTTTTTTTTTTATCAAAGTAATTTTGGACTATTTTTTTCTTAAAGGGGAAGGAAAACTAAATTTTTTTCTTTCATGATTTAGATAGAGCAGGTGATTTTAAACAACTTTCTAATTACTTCTTTTATCAAATTGCCTTTGTTCTTTTGGTATCTTTTGTTGAAAAGCAAGTATGTATGCTTAGGATCCGGCCCATTTCTGGAGCACTATATAGCAGCAGTTTTGCAAAAATAATTTCCATTTGCAAGAGCACTAGATGGCCGTACTATATCCTGCCACGTGGTGTTTCAGATGCCTACCTAGGTATCTCTTCAACACAGAATATCTTGGAAACAAAGCAAATTTGATGATAGACGTAAATTGCAAACTTTTTTTAAAATGGTAAATCCCTTTAAACACCTAAAGGTTCTGAATTGTACCTCTACAATATATGAATGAGGTGAGAAAGGCCACACCTTACCCCAGACTTGACGGATTTATGTCCTCAGCGATGCAGCAACACAACATTCTTGGGAGAGCACAGACGTAAACTAACTTAGAAGAAAATATGAATATCCTATTTTGAGCTTAAAAAATACCTATTGTAGTTATAGACCAAGTGAACGGTGTTTACATTTGAATCATACATTACTCTACAATCAGACGGAACAGGATGCTATTTGCATGAGTCTGTACAGATTAACCCTTTCACCAGTAGAATAGTCCTGGGATATACATAATATATCCGTGTATAAACTAGAACTGCACA
The DNA here is from genome assembly GCF_027579735.1 of Bombina bombina. Taxonomy (NCBI): domain Eukaryota; kingdom Metazoa; phylum Chordata; class Amphibia; order Anura; family Bombinatoridae; genus Bombina; species Bombina bombina. Next base: position 55,005,778 of record NC_069507.1, on the reverse strand, counting down.
ATCATAAGCTTTATGAACTGACTTTCCCATGATGGACAGAAAAATGGAGAATTTTTATATGGGTTAATCGGCATATTAACGGCTGCATGTGAGACCTTTTTTTATATTAATGCAATTACAATCAACAATTTTCATTGTTTTCTGCTACCCTTTTTTTTTATTATTGGTTTGGTGAAAATGGTCCTATATTTAAAGGAACTGTAAACACCTTGAGATTTTTGTATAAGATATTTAGGTATGCAAAGTGAAACCATTTTGCAATATATTTTAAGTTTATTTTGCTCCTTTTTATATAATTTAGCTTTGAAAATTGATCAATTTCTAATTTTCAGAACTTGAAATGAACACTGCTGATTTCCCGAGACCAAAACTCCTACATTTTTGTCCCTAATTGGCTTTATGAGATAACATCTGCAAAGCAATTTGCTTTATACTAACTTTATGACTGTGGATAGCCTTGTTGTCTGTGAACTAAAGCCCAGATTGGCTACTTCAAATAAGGCAAATAGTGAGTGGCTGTTGAGAAAAAGGTCCAGGAAAAGGATGTTAATTTGTTTTAAACTTGGGAGTGCAATATGGATTAAAGAGCAAGAAATTAACAACAAATAGCACTGCTATTCCCCTAAATGTGAACAGCGAGTTGTGGCGCTGAAAGACCTCAGTCTGCCCTTAAAGGGAGGTCTACAAAAAAGATAGATAATCCCTTTATTACCTATTCCCTAGTTTTGCACAACCAACACAGTTATATAAATACACTTTTCACCTCTGTGATTACCTTGTATCTAAGCCTCTGCAAATTGCCCCCTTATTTCAGTTCTTTTGACAGACATCCATTTTAACCAATCAGAGCTGGCTCACCTGAACTCCATGTGTGTGAGCACAGTGTTATCTATACGACACACATGAACTAACACCCTCTAGTGGTAAAAAACTGTCAAAATGCCCTTAGAGAAGAGGCGGCCTTCAAGGGCTTAGAAATTAGTATATGAACCTCCTAGGTTTAGGTTTCAACTAAGAATATCAAGAAAACAAAGCAAAATTGGTGATAAAAGTAAATTGGAACATAGTTTAAAATGACATTCTCTGTGGCCTATCTATCAAGCTCCATACGGAGCTTGAGGGCCCGTGTTTCTGGCGAGCCTGTAGGCTCGCCAGAAACACCAGTTATGAAGCAGCGGTCTAAAGACCACTGCTCCATAACCCTGTCCCCCTGCTCTTATGAGGCGGACAGGAATCGCCACAATTCAACCCAATTGAGTACGATTGGGTTGATTGACACCCCCTGCTGGCGGCCGATTGGCCGCGAGTCTGCAGGGGGCTGCGTTGCACCAGCAGCTCTTGTGAGCTGCTGGTGCAATGCTGAATACAGAGAGCGTATTGCTCTCCGCATTCAGCGATGTCTGTCGGACCTGATCCGCACTATCGAATCAGGTCCGACAGACATTTCATAAATAGGCCTCTCTATCGGAATCATGAAAGTTTATTTTGGACTAGACTGTCCCTTTAACAGCACAATTGGGTGCTGCAGCCATGGTGAGTACCCTGAGACTTGGGATCTGGGGATAATAGTCTTCTATTATCGATACACACAAGGAAGCGCCTCTCTTTTTGTCTTTTAGATGTCGTGTTGATTTGACTACTCTAAAGTGGGCTATTTTGGGGAGAGCTGCAACACCTTGTATATGGACTTATTTATATTTACTTATATATTGTGTTTATTTATACATTTGTTATTTTATTTTCACTTATTTGGTGTATTAACATACTGTTTGGCACCCGCTTTCCTTTTAGCACCATAGGTGCTTAGAGAGTTGTACCAATATACACCTAAATGTATGGCCTTAAAATTTAGTTAGAAAGTTAGAAATTACTACAGATTCCAGTGTTCTCCACAGAAAATATTGCCAGCAGGATGGCATTATGAAGTAGCCGGGTGGGGGCAGTGTAATATTTTCTAATATTATATCATTTTCTGCTATGAAAGGCCGATATTAATTGCATAATTTAACATAAATGTATTTAATGATATTTTGTTCAATTAAAAAATAACATTTTTAATATTAGCTAAATTTTGGTTAATATTGACTAAATTTGTAGCCAGGTGGTCGGTAAAATCAGGCGGGTGCTGCACTCGCTAAAAAGGTTCTGGGGAGATCACTGGATTCTTATAAAGACAGCGACAAAAAGATACACACTGTGTGCAGCAACAACGTTGTATAAAAGAAATATCCTTTTAGTAATCATATAAACGTGTCCTATTTGGACTGTTAATCACAATACCTTTTTCCTTTAAAAAGTTGGAAATAAAAATGTTCTTAGTCCTTGATGATTGCAGCTGTATCTATGGGTATTCCAATCCCAAAAAGGTAATTCTGAAACAAACAAAAAAAAAGCAACTTTCCCAAAGACTGTCCCTCGATGGCCACCGTACTCAAAACTGAGCCCAATCTTTGCTGAGCGGCACTGACTCGCAACCGGAGAAGGACACGAATAGGAGTTATTACGGCAACATTGGTGAATAGACTATACCGTTACCATTTGGTGCAAATGTTTTTATACTATGGAAGTGCACACTGTTTGGTGTGTCACAGCAATAAAATCTTATAAATTAAATTAAAAATTATTCTTGAGTTGTGAGTTGTGTTTCTCTTTCGTTTGTTTGTTTTAGAATTACACAATCGGGAGATGAACTACTCAGATAATGGTTTTGTGTTATTTTTAGAGAAGTTAACAATTTGAAGTTCAGTGGTGTTAAAAAGCAAAAGCATTTTGTGATTATGATCACTGGAGAAACACACAATAGTGGCCAACATTCAAAAATCATTATCTACTGAACACTAACACAAGATTTTGGTTAACTCTATAATTGTATAGATCGCTCTGTACATTTTTATACTGCTTTATGGTAGGAGCTTTATAATGTACATTACAGAAAAAGATTACTGTCAGAGATCCCAGTACCTGTTCTGAATATGAAAACTGGCTTTGCTCATACATTTTCTGTTGATCTGTGATCCAAGTTGGCATTGTTTGAGAATGTTATTTTGGCTTAATATCATTTAAGAAGTCGGCTATTTATACTGGAACAGATGCTTTATGTTCTGGTGTTATCATATTTTGTTTTGCTATTAAAGGGATATAAAACCCATTTTTTTCTTTCATGATATGGAAAGAGAATGGAGTTTTAAGCAACTTTCTAATTTACTCCTATTATCAATTTTTCTTCATTCTCTTGGTATGCTTGAATGAACACATAGGTGAGCCAATGACAATCAGTATATGCTGATAACCTGATAAGAATTAATTGTATTAAAAAGCTGTTGGAGGAACACCATTTTAAATGGACTGGGCTCTCTCTACTGCCCCCCAACTGAGAGGTTGATCTCTGCTGCTGCTTTTTGTTTGCATAGCTTTTCTATACCCAATACTGCAGTACTGATATTTTACACAGTATTTTGCCCAGAATACAGTGTTGGTGTAATACTTACATCCAACACAGTGGTGCATGGTGTTTTCCCCACTGTCAGCTTAGACAGCAGAATCTGCACCAGGGGGCAGTAGGAATCTTCCTTCATATAGTAAGAAAACACTGATTGTGCTCCCTTACTAAATGAAGGCAGATTGCAGATCATACAGAGAGTGACACTCTCTGTAACAATGATTGCTGGTGCCGTGGTGAATCAGCCCAGTGAGGTGGGTGGAGGGAGTGGTTGGATTCACTATGTTACAGAAAAAAAAAACATTACAGCTGGGGAGAGGGAGGATGGGGTCCTAAATCTGCAGAAAAGATGGGCTGGAGGGGGACCCTACACTACAGAAAAAGAACCAATCTTGGAGGGGGTCCACAAAACTTCAGAAAATAAAATTCATAAATAAAAAAACATAAACAAAAACAAAACATAATTGGTTACTAGCAGACTAGCTGTTTGAGAGGGATCAGGGAGGTTGTGTGGGTGAGGCGGGTTCCCTACATTACAGAAATGTAATATATATATATATATATATATATATATATATATATATATATATATATATATATATATATATATATATATATATATTTATATATATAAACACATCTCTAAACTGCATACTGGCAGACTGTTGCCAGTACGTAAGATGGTAGTGACTAATGGGGGATGAGGGAGGGAAAAGAGCTGTTTGGGAGGGATCAGGTTGGTATCAGGGGGTTGGAGGGTAATCTCTACACTACAGCTAAAATTAACCTTACAAACTACTCAATTAACCCCTTCACTGCCGGGAATTTCAGAAGAGTGGTGCGCAGCTGCAATTATCGGCCTTCTAATTGCCAAAAACAATGACAAAGACATGCATGTCTGCTATTTCCGAACAAAGGGGACCACAGAGAAGCTTTTGCAATAATTTGTCTTATGACTGCTGTAGTTCTGTGTAAATAATTTCAGTGAGAAACACAAAATTGTAAAAAAAAAATTAAAAAATATTCAAAACCTCTCTGCTCCTGTGAAATATTCTAAAATGATTCTCCAGCACTGTGAGATTCCTAGTGAGATTTTCAAAAGGCAGATTTTGCTTTACTTCTCCAAGGGGCGTTCCCTGCATTTCTGTTTGTGAAGGAGAGACAAGCCCAGTGCAATATAGCACTACATGACATGGTTCTGCTGCATTTACACTTTGTGCTTTTTATTTTGTATTTTATTTTGTGTACAGCAGTGTATTTAGGATTCTGATTTTTTTAAGTTCTGATTATGCCTTCACAGTTTATGTGTAACTTTAACATATTAGGCTCATACTTTGTATATGTAAGTGTATCTTTTACAAATTAGATTGCACTTTGCTTGTCACTAACATTTTCAGTTTCCCAGAGAGCTTCATTACTTTCTATGGGCCAGATAATCCAATATTCTCTAGTTTGGAGAGAGATTCTAGTGCTGACTTCACAGGGGCAGAACTCATTGAATTTTTTAAGAAAAGGGGAGGAACCTGGAAATCCCAGAGAGATGAGAGATGCCTTCCATAGAAAGCAATGAAGCTCTCTGGGAAACAAAATTTCACATGGAAGAGAGAAGGTAACTGGAGAACCCCTGGGGCTGATATAAAGGCTCTGATTACATACAATTAAACTGAAATGTTTTCGCTATAATTTCACTTACTTTTAGTCTATATTTTAGTAAATATTACTTTTCTATTTTTTAAAATAAGTGTATTGTGAAATTTGAGCTAATATTACCTGCATACAGCTAGCGGGACAAATTAGTGAGACCAGCTTGTTTAAAATGCTTACAAAATTTCACAAGACTTGTAAAAGAGCTTCAGATATATCCTCAGAACTCCCCTGTTCAGCACAGGGAACTGCCCTGTCCCTCCCACTTTGTGAAACTGTCCATTTACAATGGAGAAAATACAAAGTGCAATGTAATTTCTAAAAGATACACATAAATATACAAGTATGATCCTAAGTTATTAAAGAAACTTTCAAAACCTAATCAGATTGTGTAAAACTACTGCTAGACAGGACCGTCTTTAACACAGGGCAAAAGGGGCAGCTGCCCTGGGCCCAGTCTCTGTTGAGGGGCCCAAGAGTCCTAAAAAAAAAAAAAATTTTTTTTTTTTTTTTTTTTTATGGTTCATACCAGACTGCTGATGTGACATGGGGAGCACACAGATTCAGTCCTAATACTGTCACAGTCAAAAGTACTCTGCTTATATTTTTTTTTAAAAACTGTGCCAGACCGTGCCGGTGTCATGTGATATGCCAAGCTAGTGCCATGTGCTGTTTTAGATGTGCACTGTGCAGCACTGAATGCAAAGCCCTAACTCGGCATCCAGCCATTTCCCACTGCATCAGAAAAGGTCCTACTGGGGTTACCACTGTTACCAGGTAACTGCTCTGGTGGTGGGGATTGTTTCTGGGTAGGGCTGACTGTAGGCACATGCCGCAGAAAGCTGGAGCGGCAGGCACATGAGGATTTAAGCATCTGTGCAGCTGCATACACTGCTCTCTTCAGTCTTGAGGCTGTGTGACTCATCTCACACTGTATACATGCAGCCTTGGACAGACAGCATCCAGTCTACTGGTCCCCTTAGCCCTGCTCTTTCTGCTGTGGCCCTAAGATCAACTAACTGAAGTTTGTTAGGGGAACAGTGCTTTGTAGAAAGGTGTCAGTGGGAAGAATAAGTGAGTGCACACACGCCCCTCCCCATGCAGCATTGTCTAGTTCAGGGTGTGAGGGAACTTGTTCCTAGCAAAGAAGCGACATGTGCTGGTGTGGCTGATGTATAGCGTCATGCTGATACTTCACACATTAATGTAAGGTTTATTTTTATAGTTTTTATTTTCTCTCTGCCTCAGATTTTACAGCTTCCCATAGTAGTTCTGCTGTTCCAGTCAGTAAACTTATATTTGTCTGCACCTCCATGCTTCCTCCTTTACCTTGCTTTGCTCCTGTTGGCTACCCTAAATCTCTTTAACCAGCTAACCTCACACCAGAATCACATTCAAAAGAATATTAAATGAATCCACAGTGGAGGAATTTTTATATTTATTTACTTATTAGTACTGCTTAGGTCCAGTTTCACATATTGCATTTTTTTTTTTTTAAATGATTAGCCCAGCAGTGGATGATCCACCGCTGGGCTAATAATAATAAAAACAAATTGATTTAGTTGTTTTTTGGGATGTTGGGGTGGAGAGCAAAATTGCATGGGGTGGGGGGGGGGGGTTCCAAGAAAAATTTTCCCAGGGTCCAATCAATATTAAAGACGGCCCTGCTGCTAGATCAAAATTTAAATGTATTAAGATACAAATGAGAAAGTGCAAAGCTTAAATGCAATAATACTGAAAGGACCCAATATGAAAAATATAATAATATAAAATACAAAGCACAAAGTGTAAGTGTAACAAAACTCTCATATCATGCAGTGCTGTATTGCACTGGGCTTGTCTCTGCTTCACTTACATGAATGAGAGAGATCTCGCAGTGCTGGAGAGTTCCACCCTTTTTCTTTTGAAAATGTAGTGAATTCAGCCTTTGTGAAGTCTGAACCACAATTTCTCTCCAAGCTGGAGAATCTTTTAATATCAGAGCCACAGTGTTCTCCCCAGGATTTTTTTAGCAGGCGCACCACCAGGCTGATTTTACTGACAACCCGGCTAAAATCTTAGCCAATATTAACCTAAAATTAGCCAGTATTAAAAATGTTCAATTTGCATTGAACAAATTAACATTGAATACATTTTTAATTATGCAATTAATTTGTGCTTTGGATAGCTGAAAATTATCTAATATTAGAAAATATTTCATTGCCCCACCCGGCTACTTCTTAATGCCACCCAGCCTGCAAAATTTTCTCTTAAGAGCACTGAAATAGAGAAACAGATAGATGGGTAGGGAGAGAGAGAGGGGAGAGAAGAGAGGTGAGAAAAGAGAGGAGAGAAAAGAGAGGAGAGAAAAGAAAGGAGAGAAGAGAGGCGAGAAGAGAGAGATAGAGATTTATAACCTTTTTCAAGCATCTTTTTTACCTGAATACTTCACCAACAACGTCAAGACCCCCTGGACATACTTATATGTAAATATTTGATCACCTGCAAAATACAAGAGACCATAAATATATGTATTAAAAGTATAATAATTTATTCTTGATGATTAACCCACTCAGACCCAATCCACTTATTACCAAGCTACATCTCAAATGATTTTCAGGGTTTGGGGTAGAAAAATCATACAAAGCCATAAATGTGTGGTGTTCAAAAATCTCATATATCATCATGATTAATATGATTATTATTGAACCTACCTAGGATACTATAACTTTTTCATTATGGAAAAGATACACACACTATAGGCTTCTGTACAATACAGGTACATTTTACCAAATCCGGAATTCTAAAATCCAAACTTTTTAATTAATAGTTAAAAAAAAAATCAAAATGTAGTAATTTCCCTGCCTGTAAGTCACAAAAGTATTAAAATGATATAAAACTAACTTTAGCTTTCGACATGTACAAGTTGTTGTATTATAACACTTATACATTGCCTAAATTACATAAGATGTTTTTCACTTGGTTCCATCCCCTCTCCCAACTGTCCCATTCTAAAGATGCAAATGTCCCAAAAGCGGCAAGCCAAACCTTTACCGGTCCCAAGCAGTTTGGATAAAGGGTTTTCTACCTGTACAAACAAGAAGTTAGTTGTATGATTGCCACCACTATCATAAAATCTTTTTTGTGAAACTTGCTAAAAATTGCATGTAAATTATATAATTTTCCCTATAATGTCCCCTTAAAGGGAGAGTGTACACCAAAAAATGTCATTTAAAAAGATAGATAATCCCTTTATTACCCATTCCCCGTTTTTGCATAACCAACACAGTTATATTAATATGCTTTTTACCTCTGTGATTACCTTGTATCTAAGCCTTTGCAGACAGCCTCCTTATCTAAGAGCCTTTGACAGACATGCAGTGTAGTCAATCAGTGAAGACTCCTAAATAATTTCACGGGAGTGAGCACAATGTTATCTATATAACACATGTGAACTAGCACGGTCTAACTGTGAAAAACTTTCAAAATGCTCTGAGCTAGGAGGCGGTTTTCAACTGTTTAGAAATCAGTTTGAGCCTAGCTAGGTTTAGCTTTTCAAAAATACCACCAAGGTAACAAAGCAAATTTGATGATAAAAGTAAATTTTAAAGTTGTTTAAAATTGCCTGCCCTATCTGAATCATGAACGTTTAGTTTAGACTTTACTGTCCCTTTAACCTATATATATATATTGTCATTATTCTCTTTATAGTAATGTACTGTGTGTGTATGTATATATATATATATACAGTACATTAGTATAAATAGAATAATGGCAATATATATATATATACATAGTAATTAATCTGACCATTTGGCATTACATTATATAAACTATCAATTAAGCTTTATACGCATGGTTGTTTAATCTAACAAAATGTATTTATATACCAACACTACAGATTTTACACCTCAGAACACAGATCAGATCCTATGATTATACCATTTGATATAAATGTGCTCTATATGGACATGCTGATGGTTATCTCCAGGCACAGGCGTCCTGCCAATGAGCATGCGCAGGCCCGCAGGCAGGCATTGTTCCTTGACGTCACTCGGGCCCGCCCCCATCAGCCTGGCGCTGCTCTGTAACTCGCCTTTGTTATTCCGAGCTCCCCGGCTGACACGGGCTACGCGCAAATCCCGGAGTGGAGTATCCAATCCGAAACCCTGGCTCTAGTTCTCAAACACCTCACGCTACAAATGATACCTCTTGCAGCCTAGACTAGCAGGGAGAATTACACGGGTAATTAATGTAGAGTTGTTTGCACCTGCTGGGTATGCAGGTTATCTCTCTACCGGAAATGTAAACAGACTACTTTTTCCTCAATAGGATTCTCTTTGCCCTTAATCCAAATAGAGATATGATATATATGAGTACATATTTTATAGCCTGTAATATCAATAATAATTAAAACAAACGAATATACATTTTACAATGAAACACCAACATTTGCCATCTATGTATACAGTATGTGTTTGTGTGTATAGATAATTGATATAGATAGATGATAAATACATAGATGGATTAGATTAATAGATGAGATAGATATAGATAGATACAGATAGATTATATATATATAGAGAGAGAGAGAGAGAGAGAGAGAGAGAGAGAGAGAGAGAGATAGATATATAGATATAGATATAGAGATTAGATGATAAATTACATAGATATATAATAGATGAGATAGATAGATGATACATTACATAGATATATGATAGATGAGATAGATAGATGGTAGATTACATATATATGATTGATTGATTGATAGATAGATGATACATTACATATATATATATATATATATATATATATATATATATATATATATATATATATATATATATATATGATAGATAGATAGATGATACATTACATATATATGATTGATTGATTGATAGATAGATGATACATTACATATATATATATATATATATATATATATATATATATGATAGATAGATAGATGATACATTACATATATATGATTGATTGATTGATTGATAGATAGATGATACATTACACACATATATATATATATATATATATATATATATATATATATATATATATATATGATAGATAGATAGATGAGATAGATAGATAGATAGATGATGATACATTACATAGATATATGATAGATAGATGAGATAGATTAGATAGATGATAAATTACATAGATAGATAGATATATAGATTAAATAGATGATACATTACATAGATATATGATAGATTAGATTGATTAGATATACATATATATGATTGATTGATTGATTGATAGATAGATAGATAGATAGATGATACATTACATATATATATATGATAGATAGATAGATAGATAGATAGATAGATAGATAGATGATGATAAATTACATAGATATATGATAGATATATAGATTAAATAGATGATACATTACATAGATATATGATAGATATATAGATAAATAGATAGGTATATGAGATAGATAAATTGATTACATAGATATATGATAGATATATAGATAAATAGATAGGTATCGGTATAGATAGATGACACAGTGTTGAGTAGATAGCCATACATTGCACAGTACCCAGGTATATACATATGCACAGTAAATTAAGAAGCCATAATTAAAGTGTTAGGGCCCTGCACATTTTGCTACATATAAATCCTATATGCAAGCAGCTGCATCTTGCATGTGCTATTTTAAGTGACAGCTGCAATAGGTTCCTTCTGCATATATTGCATGATGTATATTTATTTTCAGTGCAGCTGGGGCCCTCGTGCTTTGAATGCAGCTGTTGCATTTGCTAGTGCATTTTTAAGCTGTCCTTCTATTAAGCTTTCTGTGTCTTACACCTTTTAATAATAGATATAAAATATGTTTCCCAAAGCCCTTTATTGGAGAGATCTGCAGCAGCTTGGCTGTGAGTATTATCCCCTCGTATTATTTATTTCATGTTTGTTTTTAATTGCTTTTTCTAATTGCCTCATCTGACAGTCCCCCCTTTGGAAGCAGCAGGCATAGAGCTCGGCTCCTCTGGCAAATTCTCATCAAATATTGATTTCTTGCTAGACGTTTATACCTCTGCTCTCCTCCCATGAAGAGGAAATGGGGAGCTGTTTGCAAGTCCCTTGGCTGGTAACACAAGAGTAGCATGGAGGTGACATGCTGTATATTAATGCATAGGAGAGGGGGATATATAATCATTCCTGTTGCTAGTAAACACACTGACACTTACCCTTTTATTACCAGGAAGGTGAGCAAATGCTGGAATGTTTCACCTGTCTCTTAAAGGGACATTCAACTGAAAATGTAATCCACCAATAAAACGTTTAATCTCTTAAAGGGACATTCAATTTAAAATGTAATCTACCTATAAAATGTTTAGTCTCTTAAAGGGACATTCAACTTAAAATGTAATCCACCTATAAAACGTTTAGTCTCTTAAAGGGACATTTAACTTAAAATGTAATCCACCTATAAAACGTTTAGTCTCTTAAAGGGACATTCAACTGAAAATGTAATCCACCTATAAAATGTTTAGTCTCTTAAAGGGACATTCAACTGAAAATGTAATCCACCTACCTATAAAACGTTTAGTCTCTTAAAGGGACATTCAACTGAAAATGTAATCCACCTATAAAACGTTTAGTCTCTTAAAGGGACATTCAACTTAAAATGTAATCTACCTATAAAATGTTTAGTCTCTTAAAGGGACATTCAACTTAAAATGTAATCCCCCTATAAAACAATGTATTTCGGAAAAAGTCTGCTCTTGCTGTAAAATAACTATGAAATTTGTGCTTGCTTCAACCCCTTCTAGAGAGACGAGTTCAGACTACCAGTGGAGGACTGGCAAATTATGGCCCAGGAGGCAAGATCAGTGGCCTAGTTAAAACAACCCACCCTTTTATTACCAGGAAGGTGAGCAAATGCTGGAATGTTTCACCTGTCTCTTAAAGGGACATTCAACTGAAAATGTAATCCACCAATAAAACGTTTAATCTCTTAAAGGGACATTCAATTTAAAATGTAATCTACCTATAAAATGTTTAGTCTCTTAAAGGGACATTCAACTTAAAATGTAATCCACCTATAAAACGTTTAGTCTCTTAAAGGGACATTTAACTTAAAATGTAATCCACCTATAAAACGTTTAGTCTCTTAAAGGGACATTCAACTGAAAATGTAATCCACCTATAAAATGTTTAGTCTCTTAAAGGGACATTCAACTGAAAATGTAATCCACCTACCTATAAAACGTTTAGTCTCTTAAAGGGACATTCAACTGAAAATGTAATCCACCTATAAAACGTTTAGTCTCTTAAAGGGACATTCAACTTAAAATGTAATCTACCTATAAAATGTTTAGTCTCTTAAAGGGACATTCAACTTAAAATGTAATCCCCCTATAAAACAATGTATTTCGGAAAAAGTCTGCTCTTGCTGTAAAATAACTATGAAATTTGTGCTTGCTTCAACCCCTTCTAGAGAGACTGGAGTTCAGACTACCAGTGGAGGACTGGCAAATTATGGCCCAGGAGGCAAGATCAGTGGCCTAGTTAAAACAACCCACCCACCCCTTTTTAACATGTTATATTTATTATTATTAATAATAATATTATATATATATATACTGTATAAAAGCTATAGCTGTTTCAAAAGTGTATTTAAGTATGCACCGTGCACCAGCATTTTAAACACAAGTCTTGCTCGGAGAGCCTAAGGTGGTTGTACCATCTGGTAATGACTCAATTTGTTAATTGCTGACATGATACACACCCCACTGATGATCTGAGCAGCTGCATTATTTAAAATGTAGGTGCAGTAAAAATATCTAGCTATGCTTCACATGCACGTGCAGAGAATAATGTTAACACTAAAACAGTGATTACTCTTAATAGAAGCATTTTTGACAATACATGTATATTGAAAATATGTTTCTTTTCAAAGATGCAATAAATCTATGTGCATTTATATTTTGACTGGAATGTCCCTTTAAAGGGACACTGAACCCAAATTTTTTCTTTTGTGATTCAGATAGAGCATGCAATTTTACACAACTTTCCAATTTAATCCTATTATCAAATATTCTTTGTTCTCTTGCTATCTTTATTTGAAAAAGAAGGCATCTGAGCTAAGGAGCCAGCTAATTTTTGGTTCAGACCCTGGACAGAACTTGTTTATTTGTGGATGAATTTATCCATCAATCAGCAAGAACAACCCAGGTTGTTCACAACAAATGGTCCGACAGCTAAACTTACATTATTGCTTTTCAAATAAAGATACCACGAGAATTAAGAAAATTTCATAATAGGAGTAAATTAGAAAGTTGCTTAACATTGCATGCTCTATCTGAATCACGGAAGAAAAAATTTGGGTTCAGTGTCCCTTTAAGAGCTTTTGGTTCTGCACCTGGGTAGTGCTTGCTGATTGGTGATTAAATGTAGCCACCAATCAGCAAGTGCTACTTAGGTGCTGAATAAAAAATGGGCCGTCTATTAAGCTTACATTCCAGCCTTTTCAAATAAAGATACCAAGAGAACAACGAAAAAATGATAATAGGAGTAAATTAGAAAGTTGATTAAAATTGCATACTCTATCTGAATCATGAAAGTTTAATGTTGACTAAACTATCCCTTTAATAGCTCTAACATATAACAACTGCAAAACAATGCATATTAAACTAAGTTTAAGACCGTGACTAGCCTTTTCTGCAGACTCAAGCTTGGATTGGCTTCTCCAATCAAGGCAAATGGCGGGTGGAATTTGGGTATTGAAAAACAAATCCAGCAAACAAAATATTTATACTTGGCTGATATGTTATTCAATAACAACACCACATAGATATCTTGTATTTTACAAGGTGTTTACTCACCCTTTAAAAGGACAGTAAGCACCTTGTAATTACAAGTCACTTTTCTTGTCTTGTTATGATAATAACATATCAGCCAAGTCTAAACATTTATAAAACAATTTAACATCTTGTCTGCCCCAATTAAAATTGTACTATGTATTTAAAATATGTTGACATTAAAGGGATAGTGTACCCTAGACCCCCCCCCTTTTAACTTTTCCCAATTATTAATTTTCCCTGCTGGTTTACAAATGGATCCTTTACCTTAATATCAGCATTTACAATAGTTGTTTTTACCTGTGGTATTCCTACCTAGACAGAAAGTTTATATACTTAAACAAATTACACTTATAGTGGGAGGTAAGAGAAATAAGTAATACAATGTTAATTTTAAATTATTCTCTTTAAAGGGACACTAAACCCAAATTTTTTCGTTAGAATACCAAGAGAAAAAAGCAAATTTGATAATAAAAGTAAATTGTAAAGTTGATTAAAATTAAAAGTCCTATCTAAATAATGAAAGTTTAATTTATACTAGACTGTCCCTTTAAAGGGAGATAAAAAAAATTTCCCCATGATTCAGGTAGAGAACACAATTTTAAACAACATTCCAATTTACTTCTATTATCTAATTTGCTTCATTTTTTTAGATATAATCTGTTAAAGAAATAGCAATGCACATGGGTGAGCCAATCACATGAGGCATCTATGTGCAGCCACCAATCAGCAACTACTGAGCCTATCTAGATGCTTTTCAGCAAAGAATATCAAGAGAACGAAGCAAATTATATAATAGAAGTAAATTAGAAAGGTGTTTAAAATTGCACGCTCTTTCTAAATCATAAAAGAAAAAAATGTAGGTTTTATGTCCCTTTAAGTACTAGGCTTTAGTATACAGACAGAGTTAATATAAATAAGCATGTTTATGTACAGAAAGTGATCAAATAAAGAGATTTTATTTCCTTGCAAGCTCAACCAATTGTAATGGTATTTTGCATCCAAAAAATAAACTTAAAGGGACACTGAACCCAAATTTTTTTCTTTCGTGATCCAGATAGATCATGCAATTTTAAGCAACTTTGTAATTCACTCCTATTATCAATTTTTCTTCATTCTCTTGCTATCTTTATTTGAAAAAGAAGGCATCTTAGCTTTTTTTTGGGTTCAGAACTCTGGATAGCACTTTTTTATTGGTCGATTAATTTATCCACCAATCAGCAAGGACAACCCAGTTTGTTCACCAAAAATTAGAAAGTTGCTTAAAATTGCATGCTCTATCGGAATCACAAAAGAAAAATTTGGGTTCAGTGTCCCTTTAAGCAATTTCTCATACATTATATACTTTGCAGCTGGTATAACAAATCATTGGAAACACATTAAATGGACAGTGTACTTGAAATTTTCTATTGCCCCCTTATCTCATTGCTTTTTAGAAACTTGCAATTCAGCCTATTACTGCTAAATAACTCCACATGAGTAAGCACAATTATATATATATGGCACACAGAGACTAGCACTGTCTAGCTGTGAAAAGCTAATAAAATGCACTGAGATAAGAGGCAGCCTTTAAGGGCTTTGAAATCAGCCTATGAGCCTTCCTAGGTTTAGCCTTTAACAAAGAATACCAAGAGAAGAAAGCACATTTGATGATAAAAGTAATTTTAAACAACTTTCCAATTTACATGTCCTATCTGAACCATGAAAATTGAATTTTGACTTTAATGTCCCTTTAAGGGAAAAACTATTTTATAGTACACTGTCCCTTTATTGTTAATCTCAAGCATCTTCTGTAATTTGTATGAAAAACAAAAAAGTAAATATAATAAAAATTATTTTGTGTGGGAAGTTAATATTAAAACAACCGGAAATGCCTATTTGTGCACATCAAATACCTAGTGGGAGACCTGCTACTCACTGGCTGGTAAAGATATCTCCCACATATATATTAGTGAAGAATCATTACATGTAGAACAGGAATATTCATTTTAAATATACAAAAAAGCGAATACATTTTAAAGCAAAAAATGCCTTTAATGTTCCTAATTAAATGGCCACCTCAGTAAATTCCCCAAGAAGTAATTCAGGGGCCATTGTAAAAAAGAGTGTTGGCATTCCGTTCACACTAAAATCCAAATATACGTTTGTGGCATACCCAAGTATTCAGTATTGAACAATGCTAATGTGACACTAAATATTATCTTCTTTTATGCAGTATAGGTTAAATTAAAGACACATAAAGCAGGAATAAAAATAACATTATTGTGGATAATTAAATGGACATGAGACCCATTTTTTCTTTTTCATGATTTAGATAGACCATCCAATTTTAATCAACTTTATAATTTACTTATATTAGCACATTTGCTGAATTCTCTTGGTATCCTTAGTTAGTTCCGCACATCGGGTGGGCCAATTACAAGAGGCATATGTGCAGATACCAAATAGGCGCTAGCTCCCAGTAGTGCATTACTGCTCCTGAGCCTACCTAGGCGTGCTTTTCAACAAAGGACACCAAGAGAAACCAAGTCAATTAGATCAGTGTTTATCAACCACGGCCCTCAACAGTGTTTCAGATCAGTATCACCATGGTTACTAACCGGCTCTCACCTGTCTGCTGATTATGTCACCTGTGGACTGGTTAAGCTATAATGAAAACCTGGCCTGTTTTGAGGTATTTGAGGACTGTGCTTGAGAAACAATGAATTAGACAATAGAAGTAAATTTGGAAGTTGTTTAAAATGTTTGATCCTGACTTTACGGTCCCTTAAACAAATAATACGGAGGTTCCTTTCGTTTTAAAACATTTGAAGCGACTAATTATTATCAGTTATTTGTAAAGCACCAACAGATTCCGTAGCGCTATAAACATAGGTGGTATACAAGGTAACTATTATAGGGATCAAATGGGTAGAGGGCCCTGCCGAGAGTTGCACTGTTGTAGTCGGCTCTCATAAAGGTGATCTGCAAACAGCTGGGCTCATAGACTTATATGGTAAGGGGGTTCATGGCGGATAAAAAAGGAGAGGAGCTGAGGTTAGAAAAGGTTAGCGTATTTTGTATGCATCCCTGAACAGTGGAGTCTTTATTGTTTAATAGCATTCCTCTATGCATTTTAATGAGCACAGAAACTAAAATCTACCAATCACAACGGATGTATATGCCATGTGTACTTGTCTGTAGCCAATTACATTCAGGCTACATGAAGTGGCTTGCATGCACGGCAGCTTGGTGCGGCTAATATGAAGCATCTGCCTTTTTGATGGGTGTAATTTTTTAATGTAATTATATTGAAGAATGATGTACGCCTGTTGTTAAACTGTAGGGTTCCAGAGAAGGCACTTGGCTTCAAAATGTTGTCAATAAAGTTCAGTCCTGTCTGGTAGCCCAGAGCATTACCCATTTATAATATCACTAAAATGACAATTAAATTTCTTAAAGTGAAAGTAAAGTTAGGTGGTCAGCTATGCACAGTTACATAGAGTTTAATTCATCATTTTCCTGAAAGCTAGATTTAAATAACATTTTCGCTGCAAATAAAGTCACATTTTTACGATTTTCAAATCATCCCGTTTTTCTATAGATATTTCTCTTGTTAAGTGTATCCAGTCCACGGATCATCCATTACTTATGGGATATTAACTCCTCCCCAACAGGAAGTGCAAGAGGATTCACCCAGCAGAGCTGCTATATAGCTCCTCCCCTAACTGCCATTACCAGTCATTCTCTTGCACCCAACGAATAGATAGGATGTGTGAGAGGACTGTGGTGATTATACTTAGTTTCATACCTTCAATCAAAAGTTTGTTATTTTATAATAGCACCGGAGTGTGTTATTCCTTCTCTGGTAGAATTTGAAGAAGAATCTACCTGAGTTTTTCTATGATTTTAGCCGGAGTAGTTAAGATCATATTGCTGTTTCTCGGCCATCTGAGGAGAGGTAAACTTCAGATCAGGGGACAGCGGGCAGATTAATCTGCAAAGAGGTATGTAGCAGCTTATTATTTTCTGACAATGGAATTGATGAGAAAATTCTGCCATACCGATATAATGTAAACTCAGCCTTAAATGCAGTAGCAGCAACTGGTATCAGGCTGTCATGTATGTATATTTTACACTTCAGTATTCTGGGGAATGGCACTTAACTGGAATTATACTGTATGCATAAAACTTTAGCCTAATTTGCAGGGACTAGCAACAGGCTTTTTAATAACACTCAATTTATTAATGTTAAACGTTTTTTGCTGGCATGTAAAATCGTTTAATTTTCTGAGGTACTGGGTGAAAAAATGTTTTGGGCACTATTTTTTTCCACTTGGCAGTCGTTTTATTTAATTTATGACAGTTTACTGATCTCTCTCACTGTTATGTGTGAGGGGGAGGGGCCTTTTTTGGTGCTTTTGCTACGCATCAAAAAATTCAGTCAGAAGTTTATTGTCTTCCCTGCATGATCCGGTTCATCTCTACAGAACTCAGGGGTCTTCAAAACTTGTTTTGAGGGAGGTAATCACTCACAGCAGAGCTGTGAGATTGTAGTTGACTGTGATAAAAAAACAAAAACGTTTATTTCTGTATTTTTTTTTTTTCTGCTATCAGGGTTAGTTATCCTTTGCTAATGGGAGCAATCCTTTGCTAAAATTGTGTTTTTTACAAAGATTTGATGCTATAACTTTTCAGTTTATTAATTTTCAACTGTCATAACTTTTTCTGTGCTTCTTATAGGCACAGTACGTTTTCATATTATAGTAAATTACTTGAAAAGTATTTCCAAGTTGCTAGTTTATTTGCTAGTGTGTTAAACATGTCTGATTCAGAGGAAGATATCTGTGCTATATGTGCTAAAGCCAAAGTGGAGCCCAATAGAAATTTATGTACTAACTGTATTGATGCTACTTTAAATAAAAGTCAATCTGTACAAATTGAACATATTTCACCAAACAACGAGGGGAGAGTTATGCCGACTAACTCGCCTCACGTGTCAGTAACTGCATCTCCCGCTCGGGAGGTGCGTGATATTGTAGCGCCGAGTACATCTGGGCGGCCATTACAAATCACATTACAGGATATGGCTACTGTTATGACTGAAGTTTTGGCTAAATTACCAGAACTAAGAGGTAAGCGTGATCACTCTGGGGTGAGAACAGAGTGCGCTGATAATATTAGGGCCATGTCAGACACTGCGTCACAATTTGCAGAACATGAGGACGGAGAGCTTCATTCTGCGGGTGACGGTTCTGATCCAAACAAACTGGATTCAGATATTTCAAATTTTAAATTTAAGCTGGAAAACCTCCGTGTATTACTAGGGGAGGTGTTAGCGGCTCTGAATGATTGTAACACAGTTGCAATACCAGAGAAAATGTGTAGGTTGGATAAATATTTTGCGGTACCGGCGAGTACTGACGTTTTTCCTATACCTAAGAGACTTACTGAAATTGTTACTAAGGAGTGGGATAGACCCGGTGTGCCGTTCTCACCCCCTCCGATATTTAGAAAGATGTTTCCAATAGACGCCACCACACGGGACTTATGGCAAACGGTCCCTAAGGTGGAGGGAGCAGTTTTCTACTTTAGCTAAGCGTACCACTATCCCGGTGGAGGATAGCTGTGCCTTTTCAGATCCAATGGATAAAAAGTTAGAGGGTTACCTTAAGAAAATGTTTGTTCAACAAGGTTTTATATTGCAACCTCTTGCATGCATTGCGCCTGTCACGGCTGCAGCAGCATTTTGGTTTGAGTCTCTGGAAGAGACACTTGAATCAGCTCCATTAGATGAGATTACACACAAGCTTAAAGCCCTTAAGTTAGCTAACTCATTTATTTCAGATGCCGTAGTACATTTAACTAAACTTACGGCTAAGAATTCCGGATTCGCCATTCAGGCACGCAGAGCACTGTGGCTAAAATCCTGGTCAGCTGACGTTACTTCTAAATCTAAATTGCTTAATATACCTTTCAAAGGGCAGACCTTATTCGGGCCCGGGTTGAAAGAAATTATCGCTGACATTACAGGAGGTAAAGGCCATGCCCTGCCTCAAGACAGAGCCAAACCTAAGGCTAGACAGTCTAATTTTCGTTACTTTCGTAATTTCAAAGCAGGAGCAGCATCAACTTCCTCTGCACCAAAACAGGAAGGAGCTGTTGCTCGCTACAGACAATGCTGGAGACCTAACCAGTCCTGGAACAAGGGCAAGCAGGCCAGGAAACCTGCTGCTGCCCCTAAGACAGCATGAATCGAGGGCCCCCGATCCGGGAACGGATCTAGTGGGGGGCAGACTTTCTCTCTTCGCCCAGGCTTGGGCAAGAGATGTCCAGGATCCCTGGGCGTTAGAGATCATATCTCAGGGATACCTTCTAGACTTCAAATTCTCTCCCCCAAGAGGGAGATTTCATCTGTCAAGGTTGTCAACAAACCAAATAAAGAAAGAGGCGTTTCTACGCTGCGTACAAGATCTTTTATTAATGGGAGTGATCCATCCGGTTCCGCGGTCGGAACAAGGACAAGGGTTTTACTCAAATCTGTTTGTGGTTCCCAAAGAAGAGGGAACTTTCAGGCCAATCTTGGATTTAAAGATCCTAAACAAATTCCTAAGAGTTCCATCGTTCAAAATGGAAACTATTCGGACAATTTTACCCATGATCCAAAAGGGTCAGTACATGACCACAGTGGATTTAAAGGATGCTTACCTTCACATACCGATTCACAAAGATCATTACCGGTATCTAAGGTTTGCCTTTCTAGACAGGCATTACCAGTTTGTAGCTCTTCCATTCGGATTGGCTACGGCTCCGAGAATCTTCACAAAGGTTCTGGGTGCTCTTCTGGCGGTACTAAGACCGCGAGGAATTGCGGTAGCTCCGTACCTAGACGACATTCTGATACAAGCTTCAAGCTTTCAAACTGCCAAGTCTCATACAGAGTTAGTACTGGCATTTCTAAGGTCGCATGGATGGAAGGTGAACGAAAAGAAGAGTTCTCTCTTTCCACTCACAAGAGTTCCCTTCTTGGGGACTCTTATAGATTCTGTAGAAATGAAGATTTACCTGACAGAAGACAGGTTAACAAAGCTTCAAAATGCATGCCGTGTCCTTCATTCCATTCAACACCCGTCAGTAGCTCAATGCATGGAGGTGATCGGCTTAATGGTAGCAGCAATGGACATAGTACCCTTTGCACGTCTACATCTCAGACCGCTGCAATTGTGCATGCTAAGTCAGTGGAATGGGGATTACTCAGACTTGTCCCCTACTCTGAATCTGGATCAAGAGACCAGAAATTCTCTTCTATGGTGGCTTTCTCGGCCACATCTGTCCAGGGGGATGCCATTCAGCAGGCCGGACTGGACAATTGTAACAACAGACGCCAGCCTACTAGGTTGGGGCGCTGTCTGGAATTCTCTGAAGGCTCAGGGACAATGGAATCAGGAGGAGAGTCTCCTACCAATAAACATTCTGGAATTGAGAGCAGTTCTCAATGCCCTTCTGGCTTGGCCCCAGTTAACAACTCGGGGGTTCATCAGGTTTCAGTCGGACAACATCACGACTGTAGCTTACATCAACCATCAGGGAGGGACAAGAAGCTCCCTAGCAATGATGGAAGTATCAAAGATAATTCGCTGGGCAGAGTCTCACTCTTGCCACCTGTCAGCAATCCACATCCCGGGAGTGGAGAACTGGGAGGCGGATTTCTTAAGTCGTCAGACTTTTCATCCGGGGGAGTGGGAACTTCATCCGGAGGTCTTTGCCCAAATACTTCGACGTTGGGGCAAACCAGAGATAGATCTCATGGCGTCTCGACAGAACGCCAAGCTTCCTCGTTACGGGTCCAGATCCAGGGATCCGGGAGCGGTTCTGATAGATGATTTGACAGCACCTTGGACCTTCGGGATGGCTTATGTGTTTCCACCCTTCCCGATGCTTCCTCGATTGATTGCCAGAATCAAACAGGAGAGAGCATCAGTGATTCTAATAGCGCCTGCATGGCCACGCAGGACTTGGTATGCAGATCTAGTGGACATGTCATCCTGTCCACCTTGGTCGCTACCTCTGAAACAGGACCTTCTGATCCAGGGTCCCTTCAAACATCAAAATCTAATTTCTCTGAAGCTGACTGCTTGGAAATTGAACGCTTGATTTGATCAAAACGTGGTTTTTCTGAGTCAGTTATTGATACCTTAATACAGGCTAGGAAGCCTGTTACCAGAAAGATTTACCATAAGATATGGCGCAAATACTTATATTGGTGCGAATCCAAGAGTTACTCATGGAGTAAGGTTAGGATTCCGAGGATATTGTCTTTTCTACAAGAAGGTTTAGAAAAGGGTTTATCCGCTAGTTCCTTAAAGGGGACAGATTTCAGCTCTGTCCATTCTTTTACACAAACGTCTGTCAGAAGTTCCGGACGTTCAAGCTTTTTGTCAGGCTTTAGCTAGGATCAAGCCTGTGTTTAAAACTGTTGCTCCACCATGGAGTTTGAACTTAGTTCTTAATGTTTTACAGGGGGTTCCGTTTGAACCCCTTCATTCCATTGATATCAAGTTGTTATCTTGGAAAGTTCTGTTTTTAATGGCGATTTCCTCGGCTCGAAGAGTCTCTGAGTTATCTGCCTTACATTGTGATTCTCCTTATCTGATTTTTCATTCAGACAAGGTAGTTCTGCGTACTAAACCTGGGTTCCTACCTAAGGTGGTCACTAACAGGAATATCAATCAAGAGATTGTGGTTCCATCTTTGTGTCCTAATCCTTCTTCGAAAAAGGAACGTCTGCTACACAATCTAGATGTAGTCCGTGCCCTGAAATTTTATCTACAGGCAACTAAGGATTTTCGACAAACGTCTTCCCTGTTTGTCGTTTATTCTGGTCAGAGGAGAGGTCAAAAAGCTTCGGCTACCTCTCTCTCCTTTTGGCTTCGTAGCATAATACGGTTAGCCTATGAGACTGCTGGACAGCAGCCTCCTGAAAGAATTACAGCACATTCTACTAGAGCTGTGGCTTCCACTTGGGCCTTTAAGAATGAGGCTTCTGTTGAACAGATTTGCAAGGCTGCAACTTGGTCTTCTCTTCATACTTTTTCCAAATTTTACAAATTTGACACTTTTGCTTCTTCGGAGGCTGTTTTTGGGAGAAAGGTTCTTCAGGCAGTGGTTCCTTCCGTATAAAGAGCCTGCCTGTCCCTCCCGTCATCCGTGTACTTTAGCTTTGGTATTGGTATCCCATAAGTAATGGATGATCCGTGGACTGGATACACTTAACAAGAGAAAACATAATTTATGCTTACCTGATAAATTTATTTCTCTTGTAGTGTATCCAGTCCACGGCCCGCCCTGTCACTTTAAGGCAGGTAATTTTTCCATTAAACTACAGTCACCACTGTACCCTATGGTTTTTCTTTCTCTGCATGTTTTCGGTCGAATGACTGGTAATGGCAGTTAGGGGAGGAGCTATATAGCAGCTCTGCTGGGTGAATCCTCTTGCACTTCCTGTTGGGGAGGAGATAATATCCCATAAGTAATGGATGATCCGTGGACTGGATACACTACAAGAGAAATAAATTTATCAGGTAAGCATAAATTATGTTTTTACTTTTTTTTTTTTTAGCCAATTGACTTTCTGGCCGATCGGCGGCCGTGAAGCTACGTCATCCGACTATGTAATCAATTGCGCATGCGGCAAAGCTATTGTACACAGTATTATGTCGGATGCGCGTGCCCAATTTGCGCATGCGCATAGACTTTTCTCTGTTGCAGCCGGGTGATAAGAAAATCGCAGGCGCATTGCAGCCATGATCAACGCTTCGCGCATGCGCTATGCGTTCCCTGCTCGTGAACATACATTTCTACTACGTATAGAGCAGATGGGACCGCTCTATACGTAAAGGCAACAAAAGACAGGAAGTGGAGGGTGGGCGGAGCAAGGATTATCACGGTAGGAAAATAAGAAATTAAAAAATAAAGTCACATTTGTAATATAAAAAAAAAAAAAACATAGCGATCTTAATATATTCTTGTTAAAGATTAGATAGAAGTGTTGCAGAGCTGAAAAATTAACTTTTACTTTAAAGACAACATTTTTAGTTTTCTTTTCATGTAACTTTTTATATTGCCTGTTGCTTTTGAATGTTAATATGCACACAAATAAAATTATATTCTATTTAAAGGGATAGTACAGTCAAAATTAAACTTGCATGATTCAGTAAGAAAATTTAATTTGAAGAAACTGTTAAATTCATGTCTATTATCAAATTGACTTTGTTATCTTGGTATCCTTTGTTAAAATTAATATTTACATAACCTACACTACTAGGAACTACCTGGTGATTGGTGGCTATACACATTTATCTTATGACACTGGCTCACCAAATATGTTCAGCTAGCTCCCAGCAGTGTATTGCAGCAATAGTTTTTACTTTAAATATGTGTTTTTATCCAACGCTGCTTTTTAACGCCCGCTGGTATTACGAGTCCTACAGGTACAGGTGTACCGCTCACTTTTTTGGTCAGACTCGGAAATACCGCAAATCCACTTACGTCAATTGCGTATCCTATTTTTTCAATGGGACTTCCATAGCGCCGGTATTACGAGTCTGACAAAAAGTGAGCGGTAGACCCCCTCCTATCAAGACTGGTACCGCATTTTAAAGTCAGTAGTTAAGAGTTTTACACTACAACGCCGTAGCATAAAACTCTTAACCGAAAGTGCTAAAAAGTACACTAACACCCATAAACTACCTATTAACCCCTAAACCGAGCCCCCCCCCCCCCCCACATCACAAACACTTTAAAAAATGTTTAACCCCTAATCTGCCAAACCGGACATTGCTGCCACTATAATAAATATATTAACCCCTAAACCGCTGCACTCCTGCCTCGCAGACACTAGTTAAATTTTATTAACCTCTAATCTGCCGTCCCTAACATCGCCGTCACCTACCTACATTTATTAACCCCTAATCTGCCGCCCCAACGTCGCCGCCACTATATTAAAGTTATTAACCCCTAAATCTAAATCTAACCCTAACCCCCCTAACTTAAATATAATTTAAATAAATACAAATAAAATAACTATCATTAACTAAATTATTCCTATTTAAAACTAAATACTTACCTATAAAATAAACCCTAATCTAGCTACAATATAACTAATAGTTACATTGTATCTATTTTAGGATTTATTTTTATTTTACAGGCAAGTTTGTATTTATTTTAACTAGGTACAATAGTTATTAACTATTTAATAACTACCTAGCTAAAATAAACACAAAAGTACCTGTAAAATAAAACCTAACCTAAGTTACAATTACACCTAACACTACCACTATAATTAAATTCATTCCCTAAATTAAATAAAATTATCTAAAGTACAAAAAAAACCACACTAAATTACAGAAAATAATAAAAAAAATACAAGATTTTTAAACTAATTACACCTAATCTAATCCCCCTAGCAAAATAAAAAAGCCCCCCCAAAATAAAAAAAGCCCTGCCCTACACTAAATTACAAATAGCCCTTAAAAGGTCCTTTTGCGGGGCATTGCCCCAAAGTAATCAGCTCTTTTACCTGTAAAAAAAATTACAGATCCCCCCCAACATTAAAACCCACCACCCACACAACCAACCCTACTCTAAAACCCACCCAATACCCTCTTAAAAAAAAACTAACACTAACCCCCTGAAGATCACCCTACTGGGAGACGTCTTCATCCAACCGGGCAGAAGTGGTCCTCCAGACGGGCAGAAGTCTTCATCCAAACCGGGCAAAAGTGGTCCTCCAGACGGGAAGAAGTCTTCATCCAGACGGCATCTTCTATCTTCATCCATCCGGCGCGGAGCGGGTCCATCTTCAAGACATCCGACGCGGAGCATCCTCTTCATCCGGAGTCTTCTTACTAAATGACGGTACCTTTAAGTGACGTCATCCAAGATGGCGTCCCTTCAATTCCGATTGGCTGATAGAATTCTATCAGCCAATCAGAATTAAGGTATAAAAAATCCTATTGGCTGATGCAATCAGCCAATAGGATTGAGCTTCAATCCTATTGGCTGATTGGAACAGCCAATAGAATGCCAGCTCAATCCTATTGGCTGATTGCATCAGCCAATAGGATTTTATCTACCTTAATTCCGATTTACAAAGCACTATATTTACAGGAAAAGTAACCAAAAGAAGAAATTAAATACAATGCAATTTTTATTACACATGATTTAAGATTTAAAGAGCAATTACAGTTTAATTTTTAATGTCTCTTTTTTATTGTTATCCAGAAGTCCCCACGATTCAGGCACCTTTTAAGATACGCTCTTTCAAAAATAAGGCCTCACAATCTTTATGTGCAAAACAAATATTTAGTTTCAGCAGACAGTGATCTATTATTCACAATATTTGGAGCAGAGAATACATAGCTCATATTTCATCATAAAAAAGTCTACTGCAAACATTTTATTAAATAAAAAATGACTTTATATCATAATGTAGTAATGCCGGTCACCCTGCAGCACTCTGGTTGTTGTGCACTGGGAATAAACTGCATGCTAAAAATCTGTGTAAATAGATCTATGCTTATAACCGCATAACCATACAAGGGAAAATGTCTCTATATATTCTGAAGGCTTATTTTATTGCAGAGTTTGTCCCTTCACATGGTATTATTGCCTGTAAAGCAATGCTTTATGGTGCTTAATAAGTAGAAATCAGAGTATTCATGTTAGGTTTTATAGCCACAGTACAATATTATTAATAGGTTGACTGTTGCCTTCGGAACAAGCATTGTATGTCAGATGTGCCTAAAACCTAATGTTTTTTTTCTTCTGGCAGATACAGTTAGGTATAACCAAGGGAGTTTTGAACTAAGATTGATGATTAAAGGGACAGTCTACTTGAATTTTTTTATTGTTTAAAAAGATAGTTAATCCCTTTATTACCCATTCCCCTGTTTTGCATAACCAACACTGTTTTATTAATATACTTTTTACCTCTGTGATAACCTTGTATCTAAACCTCTGACAGACTTGCATTTTAGCCAATCAATGATAACCCCGCGGGAGTGAGCACAATGTTATCTATATGACACACATGAACTATCAGTGTCTGTCAAAAACAGTCAAAATGCACTGAGATAAGAGGCAGTTCAACTGCTTAGAAATCAGTTTATGAGCCTACCTAGGTTTAGCTTTCAACAAACCAAATTTGATGATAAAAATAAATTGGAAAGTTGTTTAAAATCACATGCCCTATATGAATCATGAACATTTTATTTTGACTAAACTGTTTCTTTAATAAAGAACAAATAATAATAATTATTATTATTATTAAATTACAGACCCCTGGTCCTGTAGCTCCTCTGTCAGCCCCATGCATTATCAACTGTCCCTATTTGAGATGGACAGTCCTGAATTCTGAGCCCTGTCCCTCTGAGACAGCCATATCTCCCTCTGTACAAAATGCCCCTTAGCCCCACCCATAGAACACCTAGAAACACCCACAAACTGCTCTGACACACCCACAAACAACCCAGAAATACCCACAATCTCCACCCACTAACCACCCATGATCCTTCCCCTCCCAACATGGCTCCACCCACAAAATGGTGACGGCCTCTTATCCACCTTCTGTGTCCCTCATTCTTAGACACAAATGTTGGGAGGTGTATATTATTATCACCTGGGACGTCTGCTTGCTTCATTAGTTTGCCTGTTTGTGTGGTGTTCTGTCTATAAAGATCTCATGTGAAGGCTCAGCAGAGAGAGTAGAGGTGGGCATGGCTGCCACCCTGCTTGTCAGCCATGATGCAGATTGTGACATATGAAGCTCAAATGTCAGCTCTTGGTGCAGAAATATGATTAAAAGTGCTATTAAAGGGACACTGAACCCAAATTTTTTTCTTTCCTGATTCAGATAGAGAATGCAATTTTAAGAAACTTTCTAATTTACTCCTATTATCAAATTTTCTTCATTCGCTTGGTATCTTTATTTGAAATGCAAGAATGTAAGTTTAGATTCCGGCCCATTTTTGGTAAACATCCTGGGTTGTTCTTGCTGATTGGTGGATAAATTCATCCACCAATAAAAATGTGCTGTCCAGAGGTCTGAACCAAAAACAAAGCTTAGATGCCTTATTTTTCAAATAAAGATAGCAAGAGAACGAAGAAAGATTGATAATAGGAGTAAATTAGAAAGTTGCTTAAAATTGCATGCTTTATCTGAATCACGAAAGAAAAAATTTGGGTTCAGTGTCCCTTTAATCTATTGAAAGAATATTCTAACGTAAAGTTCAGTATACACTTTTAGTCAAGTTTTAAAACATACTTATATAAAAGTAACTGCTTATATTTATTTATTTATTTTTAACTCCAAGACTGGCACTTGTCACCTTCCCCATCATTATGCAGCATACGGAGCCCCAATTAGTGCAAATGCAACATAAAGTTTAGTATGATTTAGTATGACACCATAATGAAAGGTAATCCTCAGCTACTTTTCATGTTTTGGGGTAATATATATGTACTGTATATTTGTTGTAATTTTTACCCTTTATTATTATTTTTTACAACCAAACAAAAAAATGTTGTTGGCTATTTATTTTCTGAACAATAACTCATATAGAAAATGTTTGTCATTCAGGATGAATCTTTTTGAAGTATAGGTCTGTGGAATAAATTATAAACCAATGCTCTGCTCCCTTTAAAAGGAAATTGTACTAAAAAAATAATTAAAAAAAAAATCTTGCATTTATATAAAAGAGAAACATTGACAGATATTTATAAAATTTATACATTTGTATTCTAATACTGCTGTTCTATTAATGATTCTGGTATAATAAAATGTATGTTTGTATACCTTATATTCTTGTTAATATAGATTATTTAAATAAAAAAAATTCTATCATCATTCAGATATATCCCTGTTTTTTAAACCTGTCCTCAGGCCTCCCCAACAGACCAGGTTTTCAAGATTACCTTGGATGAGAGCAGGTAAAATAACCATGTTTACTACTTAGCTGATTTTTGCACCTGTGCTCCAGTTCAGATATCCTCAAAATGTGGCCTGTTAGGGAGGCCTGAAGAAAGGTTTGAAAGGTTTGAAAACCACTGAGTCAGAGCATACAATTGTTATTAACCCCTTAACGACCAAGGATGTGCCGGGCACGTCCTCCATTGGATGTCAATTAACAACCAAGGACGCGCCTGGCACATCCTCTGGGGTTTGAAGCTCTGGAAGCGATCCTGATCACTTCCAGCAGCTTTTAAGGTATTGCAGTGATGCCTCAATATTGAAGCATCACTGCAATACCTTTTTTGGCACACCGATGCAGAGAGAGACACTGTGTGGCCCTTTTTTGCATCGGCCAGTGATAATGCTGATCGTTGGTGGGTGGGAGCAGCTGCAGGGAGGTGGCCCATCGCTGGCAATCTTCTGACCAGTTGAGTTGTCGGGTGCGCGCAGGAGCGCGTGCCGGTGGTGGGTGGTGTGTGCGCTCCCGCTATCCGGTATAACATTTTTTTAAGTGGTGGGAGAGGGTGGTGGTTGTGGGTGGGAGAGGAGGGGGGAAATTATTTTTAAAAATAGGTCTGGGAGGGGGTAAGGTATGGGGGGGGTAGCTACACTAAGGGGGACCATACACAGCAGAATATATATATATATTTATTTATTTTTTAAAGAGAAAAAAAAAGAAAAAAAAGCCTTTTATTTTAGAACTGGCAGACTTTCTGCCAGTACTTAAGATGGCGGGACAATTGTGGGGTGGGGGAGGGATGAGAGCTGTTTGAGAGGGATCAGGGGGTGTTATGTGTCAGGTGAAAAGCTGATCTTTACACTTAAGCTAAAATTAACCCTTTAAGCGCCCTACAAGCTACCTAATTAACCCTGTCACTGCTGGGCATAATACAAGTGTGGTGCGCAGCTGCATTTAGCGGCCTTCTAATTACCAAAAAGCAATGCCAAAGCCATATATGTCTGCTATTCCTGAACAAAGGGGCTCCCAGGGAAGCATTTACAACCATTTGTGCCATAATTGCACAAGCTGTTTGTAAATAATTTCAGTGAGAAACCCAAAGTTAGTGAAAAAGTGAACATTTTTTTTTTATTTGATCGAATTTGGCGGTGTAATGGTGGCATGAAATATAACAAAATGGGCCTAGATCAATACTTTGGGTTGTCTACTACACTACACTAAAGCTAAAATTAACCCTACAAGCTCCCTACATGCTACCTAATTAACCCCTTCACTGCTGGGCATTATACAAGTGTGGTGCCCAGTGGCATTTAGCGGCCTTCTAATTACCAAAAAGTAATACCACAGCCATAAATGTCTGCTATTTCTGAACAAAGGGGATCCCAGAGAAGCATTTACAACCATTTGTGCCATAATTGCACAAGTTGTTTGTAAATAATTTCAGTGAGAAACATAAGTTTGTGAAAAAGTGAAAACAATTTTTTATTTGATCGCATTTGGCGGTGAAATGGTGGCATGAAATATGGGCCTAGATCAATACTTTAAGTTTAAGTTGTCTACTAAAAAAAATATATACATGTCAAGGGATATTCAGGGATTCCTGACAGATATCAGTGTTTCAATGTAACTATCGCTAATTTTGAAAAAAAAAATGGTTTGGAAATAGCAAAGTGCTACTTGTATTTATTGCCCCATAACTTGCAAAAAAAGCAAAGAACAGGTAAACATTGGGTATTTCTAAACTCAGGACAACATTTAGAAACTATTTAGCATGGGTGTTTTTTGGTGGTTATAGATGTGTAACAGATTTTGGGGGTCAAAGTTAGAAAAAGTGTGCTTTTTCCATTTTTTCATAATATTTTTTTTTTTTATAGTAAATTATAAGATATGATGAAAATAATGGTATCTTTAGAAAGTCCATTTAATGGGGGAAAAAACGGTTTATAATATGTGTGGGTAATGAGTAAGAGGAAAATTACAGCTAAACACAAACACTGCAGAAATGTAAAAATAGACTTGGTCCCAAACGGTCAGAAAAATGGAAAAGTGTTGTGGTCACTAAGGGGTTAAAGGGACACTGAACCCAAATGTTTTCTTTCGTGATTCAGATAGAGCGTGCAATTTTAAGCAACTTTCTATTTTACTCCTATTATCAATTTTTCTTCGTTCTCTTGCTATCTTTATTTGAAAAAGAAGGCATCTAAGCTAAGGAGCCAGCCAATTTTTGGTTCAGAACACATGGACAGCACTTGTTTATTGGTGGGTGAATTTATCCACCAATCAGCAAGATCAACCCAGGTTGTTCACCAACAATGGACCGGCATCTAAACTTACTTTCTTGGTTTTCAAATAAAGATACCAAGAGAATGAAGAAAACTTGATAATAGGAGTAAATTAGAAAGTTGCTTAAAATTGCATATTCTGTCTGATTCATGAAAGAAAAAAATTGGGTTCAGTGTCTCTTTAACTTTTCAATTTCTCAGTAGTGCATAGCTACCCCTAGGTATGCTTTTCAAAAAAATGATACCAAAATTATTAAGCAAATTAGATAATAGGAATAAATTGGAAAGTTGTTTAAAATTGCATGCTCTTTCTGTCACGCCGTGCCGCTCTAGCCGTTGCTAGTGGTGCGGCGTCTCCTTACTGCTTGTTCCCTAGGGCTGTGTCGGCTCTGGAGGCGTGCAGCGCTGACGTCATTGCCGCACGCTCCTGATGCCGACCGGTCCTCCTGTGGCGCCAATCCTCAGGTATTTAAATGAGCAGCAAACAATCTATCACTGCCCAAGTATAGGTGCTACTTCGTGTACTCCTGGGTGTGATAGATTGTTTGCTGGACTGATACACTGTTGCTGATCCCTGCCTGTCTCACTTCGCTACTTGGTTAACCCCTGAATTGCTGGACTGATTTATTGTTGCTGATTCCTGCCTGTCTCACTACGCTACCTGGTTAACCCCTTCATTACTGACTGATACATTGTTGCTGAACTCTGCCTGTCTCACTACGCTACCTGGTTAACCCCTGAATTGCTAGACTGATTTATTGTTACTGATCCCTGCCTGCCTGACCATTCTCGTAGTTTTCCTTGTGCTTTCCTGCCTGTGGTGTTTGCTGCTCTGTTCATTTGTCTAATATTCTCTGCTCTGGGATATTTCCTATCTTTCCGGCTCGACGCCGGGATAACAAGACTACTGGCCGAGTTCGGTCTGATAGAGGAGTATCCCACGAGCCTTACATTATACTTGGGCCATGCAGCCAGATGAGGTGGCACGAGCTGTTTATCTGCAGGGACAGATGTATGGAACCCATACCACGCAGCTGCAGAATATGGATTCCAAGCTAGAGGCTATTACCGCTCAACTTGCCTTACTAGTTACCGCAAGGGATACCGCTCCTGTTGCTTTACCACCAGCCCCTACTCCCAGTGCCTTGGCCTCTCCCTCCACTCCTGGAAGTATACCCCGGATACCCTTGCCTGACAAGTATGACGGTACTACGGATTGCAGGGACTTTCTGAACCAATGCAGGCTGCACTTCCGCAATGATCCTCACACCTTCCAGTCTCATCAGTCAAGGGTCACCTTTATCATTTCTTTGTTAAAGGACAAAGCTCTAGCCTGGGTCTCTCCCCTTTTGAAACAGAATGCTAGACTCCTGCAAGATGTTGATGAGTTCATTTCTGCCTTGTCTTCTGTGTTTGGGACCTCTGGCCATACCTCTGCTGCGGAATATTCGCTCCTGGATCACCGCCAAGGCAGTAAAACCGTGGCACAATTTGCCATTGAGTTCCGCACCTTGGTTCTAGAAACCACTTGGGATGGCAGTGCACACAAGGCAGCCTTCAGGAGGGGTCTCCATGAACGCATCAAAGATGAACTCACTTATCATGACATTCCCTCTTCTTTGGATGATTTCATAGCGCTTTGTATCAATCTGGACTCTAGCTTTCAGGAGAGACAAACCGAGAGAGAAAGAGCTAGAAGGGTCCTTCCCTCCCGACCTCCTGTTTGCCCAGTTCCGTCAGCAACCACTACCCCTTCTGCTACTCCAGTTACCTCAGTAGAGGAACCCATGGATCTCTCCTCCTTCAAACCTACAGAGTCTGAAAGACAGAGAAGAAGGAGACTGAAACTATGTTTTTATTGTGGATCCAACACCCACCAACTGAAAGACTGTGACATTCAGCCGGGAAAAGACAGTGCTTAGGGGATAACACTGGGGTACCTCTAAGCATTGTCTCAACAAAATCCCCTCACTCCTCTCGAATCCTGGTACCTGTTACCCTTACCTTCCTTCAGAATACTGTCCACACTCAAGCCTTCATTGATTCAGGGGCAGCTGGAAACTTCCTGGATCATCGTTTTATAATGCAAGCCAGTTTACCTCTTCTCCAGAAAAGACATTGTTTCAAAATAACCACCCTGGATGTCACCCCCCTTGGTTCAGGCGTGATCCATTTTGAGTCAGCACCCCTGACCCTGACTGTGGGAGTCCTCCACTCTGAACAGCTGCAGTTTGAGGAAATTCATTCCCCAGCACAGCCTGTCATCCTTGGTCTTCCTTGGCTTTGGATACATAATCCACAGTTAGACTGGGCTGAGGGACAACTGGCCTCCTGGGGTACCTCCTACTTCCACTCCTGTCTTGCTAAAGTCATTCCTCTGCCCCATATTCCCATAGCCAGTACACAGACTCCTTCAAACCTTCCTTCTATTTACACAGACTTTGCGGATGTGTTTGAGAAAAAAAGCAGCCAAAGTGCTGCCACCCCACCGTCCTTATGACTGCAAGATCGACCTCTTTCCCGGAGCCCCACTTCCTAAAGGGAGGACTTATCCACTCTCCAAGGCTGAAACCAAATCCATGGAGGAGTACATCCAAGAGAACCTAGCTAAAGGTTTCATTCACACTTCCTCCTCTCCTGCTGGGGCTGGCTTCTTTTTTTTCAGTAAGAAGGATCGCGGGCTTAGACCCTGTATTGACTACAGGGTATTGAATAAAATAACCATCAAGAATCGCTATCCCATACCTTTGATCACTGAACTGTATGACTCACTCCAGAATGCTCGCTTTTTTACCAAATTGGACTTACGTGGGGCATACAATCCTGATTTGCATCTTTCCAGGCCACAAATGGAAGACTGCCTTTAACACAAGATCTGGGCATTATGAATACCTTGTAATGCCCTTTGGGTTGTGTAACGCCCCTGCAGTCTTCCAAGCATTTGTCAATGATGTCTTCCGTGATCTCCTTAACTGCACGGTCATCGTTTATCTGGATGATATCCTTCTTTTCTCTTCCACTTTAGAGGAGCATCACAGGCACGTGAAAGAAGTGCTTCTTCGCCTCAGAAAGAATTCTTTGGTAGCTAAGTTAGAAAAGTGTGAGTTTGATCAGGAGCAAATCCAATTCCTTGGCTATGTCATCTTGAAGGAGGGTTTTGCCATGGATCCTACTAAACTCACCACAGTTCTACAATGACCTCAACCTACCTCTTTAAAGGAATTGCAGAGATTCTTGGGATTATCCAATTACTACCGCAAGTTTATAAAGAACTTTTCCCAAACAGTGGCTCCTCTCACTGAATTGACAAAATGGAACACAGACTGTAAACATTGGCCTCCTGAGGCCGTAAACGCCTTTTCTTGTCTGAAAAAGGCTTTTTGTTCAGCTCCTGTCCTTCGCCATCCTGACCTACAGTTCAATTTAGAGGTTGATGCCTCTGAGATAGGAGCTGGAGCAGCTCTTACCTAGAGGGACCCTTTGACTTCCAAGTCACACCCTGTAGCATTTTTTTCTAAACGCTTTACTCCTGCTGAGAGGAACTATGATGTGGGTAACCATGAACTCTTAGCCATTAAGATGGCCTTGACGGAATGGCGTCACTGGTTAGAGGGCACCGCCAATCCTATTCAGATTCTCACCGACCACAAGAATCTGACTTACCTAGAGACTGCTCATCGACTCAATCCCCGACAGTTCAGGTGGGCCTTGTTCTTTTCCCGTTTTAACTTTGTGGTCTCTTATCTTCCCGGGACCAAAAACAAGAAGGCGGACGCCCTTTCTCGTCAGTTCCCTCACTCAAATGATGCCTCAGAAGCTCCTATCGAACTCATCATACCCCCTCCTGTGTGGTTGCTCAACTCAATACCACCCTTCTGCAAAGATTGCAACGTGCCCAGTCCGGTAAACCCCCTGGTGCCCCCATGGCCTCCGATATCCTCTTTGTACCTCTGAATCTACGTATCCCTGTGCTAGCCTGGGTTCATGATAGCAAACTTTCAGAACATCCTGGTTCGACTAAAACCTTCAAGCGTCTTTCCCAACATGTATGGTGGCCTACTATGAAGTTTGATGCTCAGGATTATGTGAAGGCCTACATGATTTGTGCGGCCAACAAAACTCCCCGATCTTTGCCTCCTGGCTTGCTCCAACCATTGTCCATTCCCAAACAACCCTGGACACACATAACTATGGACTTCATTGTGGACCTTCCCTCTTCCAACCACTGTACAGTTATCTGGGTGGTGGTAGACCGCTTCTCCAGACTGGCTCACTTCGTACCACTAACCAAATTACCTTCTGCTCAAGAATTATCGTCTCTTTTTCTCTTGCATTTGGTACGACTTCGTGGCATTCCTGTGAACATTGTTTCCGACAGAGGTTCACAATTTATCTCTGCCTTTTGGAAAGCCTTTTGTAAATCGATTGGGACCAAGGTGTCCTTGTCTTCCGGCTTCCATCCACAGACCAACGGTCTGAGAGAGCAAACCAAGATCTTGAAGCCTACCTTAGAGCCTTTGCCAACGCTAGTCATACCAACTGGTTTGAGTTGCTACCCCTAGCCGAGCTGGCAGGAAACACTCATTGGCACTCTTCTCTTCGATGTTCTCCATTTCAAGCCGCAGCTGGGTATCAACCTTGTGTGTTCCCTCTTTCAACCCAGTCCACTGGGGTTCCTGCCGCAGACCGACACGCCACTAGACTCAGAACTCATTGGCAACGTATTTGCTCTCAGCTACGTTCTGCTGTCTCTAGATACAAGAAGTTTGCTGATCGTCTTAGGGCTTCTGTATGAACCATTCCAGTGGGTGAACGTGTTTGGATATCTACCCGACACATGCGTCTATGCCAACCCTGTCACAAATTGGGGCCCAGATATATCGGTCCTTATAAGGTCCTGAAAAGACTGTCTCCTGTTGCCTACAAAGTAGCCTTGCCAAAAACTCTACGTATATATCCAGTCTTCCACATCTCCCTGCTTAAACCCTACATCAAGAATAGATATACCCGGCTCCGAGCTCCACCTCCTCCGCTCCTGATACGTGGGGACCCCAAATATGAGGTAGCTAAGATCCTGAACTCCAGATACAGACGCAGACAATTGCAGTACCTGGTACATTGGAAGGGTTACTCCCTGGCGGATCGTTTCTGGGTTCCTTCCCGTGATGTGCATGCTCCATCTCTGGTCTCCAAATTCCATGCTACTCAT
Source organism: Bombina bombina (assembly GCF_027579735.1). Taxonomy (NCBI): domain Eukaryota; kingdom Metazoa; phylum Chordata; class Amphibia; order Anura; family Bombinatoridae; genus Bombina; species Bombina bombina. Next base: position 54,969,440 of record NC_069507.1, on the reverse strand, counting down.
CCTATGAAGCTGACTCCGGTTCCCAGAGGGAACCCTTGTGGAGGGGGCTATGTCACGCCGCGCCGCTCTAGCCGTTGCTAGGGGCGCCGCATCTCCTTACTGCTCGTTGCCTAGGGCTGTGTCGGCTCTGGAGGTGTGTGGCGCTGACGTCATCGCTGCACGCTCCTGATGCCGACCGGTCCTGTCGCGCCAATCTTCAGGTATTTAAATGGGCAGCAAACAATCTATCACTGCCCAAGTATAGGTGCTACTTCGTGTACTCCTGGGTGTGATAGATTGTTTGCTGGACTGATACACTGTTGCTGATCCCTGCCTGTCTCACTTCGCTACTTGGTTAACCCCTGAATTGCTGGACTGATTTATTGTTGCTGATCCCTGCCTGTCTCACTTCCCTACTTGGTTAACCCCTGAATTGCTGGACTGATTTATTGTTGCTGATCCCTGCCTGTCTCACTACGCTACCTGGTTAACCCCTTCATTACTGACTGATACATTGTTGCTGAACCCTGCCTGTCTCACTACACTACCTGGTTAACCCCTGAATTGCTGGACTGATTTATTGTTACTGATCCCTGCCTGCCTGACCATTCTCATAGTTTTCCTTGTGCTTTCCTGCCTGTGGTGTTTGCCGCTCTCCTCATTTGTCTAATATTCTCTGCTCTGGGATATTCTCTATCTTTCCGTCTCGACGCCGGGATAACAAGACTACTGGCCGAGTTCGGTCTGATAGAGGAGTATCCCATGAGCCTTACATTTTCTAAATCATGACAGTTTAGTTTTGACTTGACTGTCCCTTTAAATGTAAACTAAAACTAATTCTGCTGTTTTAGTGTTATACTTCGTACTAATCCTTGTTGGCTGATAAAGAGAGCTGCCTCTGCTTTATTGGTAGAGGCACACCTCTGCGAGTAAGGCAAAAATTCAATTAAGAAGGGTTTTAGGAAATTATTTTTGGAGGGCGTTTTCAGAAACAAGCTTGATGACAGAGAATGTTTTGGACTGAACCTTAGGAGAGTGCTGAGGAGGTGAATTTGAGGATGGTCTTGCATATGGGCTTGTTGAGGGTGTTGAATGGACTAATTGTAAGAGCTGTTGGGAGGACATGAGAAGAACATTGATGGATGGATTTGGGGAGGGTATAAACCAGTGTTTTTTGGAGGGGTTGGCAGATTTGGTAGAACATTAAGCTTGTTTTCTTGGGATGGACTTTGAGAGCATGGTGGAGGCTACATTTGTGGATTGTGTTAGACTGAAATTAAGAATAATAGTTTCTGGTCCATGTTTTCCTTTAGACCTAGAGGCTCCTTATTACACCCTCCGGTTTATCTACTCTTAAAGGGACAGTCAACACAACAATTGTAATTGTTTAAAAAAAATAGATAATGCCTGTACTACCCATTCCCCAGCTTTTCACAACCAACATGGTTATATGAATATACTTTATAACCTTTAAACCTCTAAATTTCTGTCTGTTTCTAAGTCACTAAAGACAGCCCCATGATCACATGCTTTTTATTAGCTTTTCACAACAGGAGATTACTAGTTCATGTGGGCCATATAGATAACATTGTGTTCAAACTTGTTGAGTTATTTACGAGTCAGCACAACACAGCACTAATTAGCTAAAGTGCAAGTCAATAGATAATAATTAAAAAGTCATGTGATCGGGGGCTGTCAGAAGAGGCTTAGATACAAGGTAATCAAGTGATAAAAAGTGTATTAATATAACCGTGTTTTCTGTGCAAAACTTGGGAATGGGTAATAAAGGAAACATTAAAAAAAAATTGAATTGACTCCCTTTAAATATCTTATCTCTCCAGTCCTTTGCTCATCTACTTTTCTAACGATCATAATCCTCACCTCTTTATTTTTCTGTACTGGTGGCTTTTCTATCAAACCTTTCTCTTCTTCTAAAGCATTTATTTCCTGACTTCACTATTATTATTTTTTTTCCCCCATTTCCACCTTGTATTTCCCTTCTGTCTAATACAAACAATTCACTATATTCTATATTCTATATGGAATGTTTAGAGCTGCCATCTTGCATAGTTCATACCAACCACCATATTGGAAAATAATAGCTGAAATCTTTAATAATGTGCACAGCGCAATCTCGTCCATCACTTAAAAATTCTATAAACACGTTTTACATTACAAATGATGTGCTTTAATGTGTCATTGATTCTGAACATGAAGATCAAAAAAAATGATAATAGGAGTAAATGAGAAAATTGCTTAAAATCGCTGCTCTATCTGAATCATGAAAGAAAAAAATGTGGTTCAGTGTCCCAAAGGGATATGATACCCAAAAATTGTTTGTTTGTTTTTTATTCAGACGGAGCATACAATATTAAAAAGTTTATAATGTACTCTTATTAAAGGGACACTAAACCCCAAAAAAATATTTAATGTTTCAGATAGAGAATACAATTTTAAATAACATTCCAATTGACATTTATTATATAATTTGATATTATTATTATGATTAATTATTAAGATATCCTTTGTTGAAGAAACAACAATGCATATGTGTCAGCCAATCACACAAGGCATCTATGTGCATCTACCCATCAGCAGCTACTAAGCATATCTAGATATGCTTTTCAGCAAAGAATATCAAGAGAATGAAGCAAATTAGATAATAGAAGTAAATTAGAAAGTTGTTTAAAATTGCATACTCTTTCTAAATCATGAAAGAAAATGTTTGGGTTTCATGTCCCTTTAACAGCTTTGCTTTGTTCCCATTGTGTTCCTTGTTGGAGATACCTAGGTAAGTGTGTCTAGAGCACTACATGGCAGGAAATATTTCAACCATCTAGTGCTTTTGCAAATGGATAACATTTTTGGGGAAACTGCTGCCATATAGTGCTCCCTGACACGTGCATCCTCCTGAGCTTATGACCCTGTTTTTCAACAAAAGTGACCAAGAGAATGAAGACAATTTGACAATAGAAGTAAATCGGAACCTTGTATATAATTGCATTGATTATCTGAATCATGAAAGAAAAAAATGAGTTTCAGGTCCCTTTAAAATCAGGAAGGAAATAAAGTGACTGTGACTGCACATACCAAGTGCATGCACCCTTGCAAGTTTTAAGACAAGCATCTTGATTGGATGCTTAAAATCCCCTTACAATAGGATGTGGTTAATGAGGAACTGTTTTACATAAAGATGTTTATACAAGATATTCTAGTCAGCTGTATACATATATGCTGCATCACTCATTCAAGTGATTCAGCATTTGCATTAAATGTCCTTTTAAAGGGACAGTCAAGTCCAAAAAACGTTTATGATTCAAATAGGGCATGTCATTTTAAACAACTTTCCAATTTACTTTTATCACCAATTTTGCTTTGTCCTATTGTTATTCTTAGTTGAAAGCTAAACCTAGGAGGTTCATATGCTAATTTCTTAGACCTTGAAGGCCGCCTCTATTCTAAATGCATTTTGACAGTTTTTCATCACTAGAGGGCGTTAGTTCATGTGTTTCATATAGATAACATTGAGCTCATGCACATGAATTTACCCAGGATTGAGCACTGATTGGCTAAAATGCAAGTCTGTCAAAAGAACTGAAATAAGGGGGCAGTCTGCAGAAGCCTAGATACAAGGTAATTACAGAGGTAAAACGTGTATTTATATAACAGTGTTGGTTATGCAAAACTGGGGAATGGGTAATTAAGGGATTATCTGTTGGCTGTCCCTTTAATGTTACACAAAATATAGTTAGTGCTCTGTTACTTTTTTGTCTACTCATGATGAAGTTGTGACTATACATTTTGAAAGTTACTGAATAACCCCCCCCCTACAAAAAAAGGAAATAAATATTCAACATACATATTTCCTTCTCTCAGTCTACACCAGAATTGTTATTGTTTTAAAAGATAGATAATCCCTTTATTACCCATTTCCCAGTTTTGCATAACCAACACAGTTATAATAATATACTTTTAACCTCTGTGATTATCTTGTATCTAAGCCTCTGCAAACTGCCCCTTTTTTCAGTTCTTTTGACAGACTTGCAGTCTAGCCAATCAGTGCCTGCTCCCAGATAACTTCTCGGGCACGAGCACTGAAATATGTGAACTAACACCCTCTAGTGGTGAAAAACTGTTAAAATGCAATCTGAAAGAGGTGGGCTTCAAGGTCTAAGAAATTAGCATATGAACCTCCTAGGTTAAGCTTTCAACTAAGAATACCAAGAGAACAAAGCAAAATTGGTGATAAAAGTAAATTGGAAAATTGTTTAAAATAACATGCTCTATCTGAATCATGAAAGTTTATTTTGGCCTAGACTATCCCTTTAAATCAATGCAAATTCTCAAACTTTAGGTAAATTTGGATTACACATAGATGCAGCTACAACCATGCATACTGCAATCACTGTGCAATATGTTTATATACAGTATTAGACCCTGGAAATGTGCTTAGATTCAAGTGTCTATAAAATAATATTTTTTTTTCTGATCCCTTCTTACAGTTGAATAATTTCCATAAATAAGCCCTGCCCAGAGAAGCCTCTGTTGCTCTTTCCAAATGCTCTAGCTTTGGAATTTAAATGTACTATTATTCATTCAGTTACATATTTATGATATTCATGTGCCATTGTATTTTTTTTTCTTACTCAGAATAACAAATGTACAAATTATGATAATAAATAAACTGCCATTATCCAAGGAATAGAATTATTAATATCAATTATTTCTAAACTGTCAATATTCTCTGTTTGGAGAACATATAAATATATATAGAGAGATAGATGAATTACACTAGTCACTACACGTCTATAAGTGTATTGAACTACATTTTTTTATTGTATTTATATGTGTGTGTCTATCTATATTCCTTAGAGGCAGCTCTTCAAGGATTTGTGAAAATCAAAAGTGGTTATTTTATTACATTTTCACAAACCCTGTGAGTGCTGCTTCTGTGGAGTATTTTTGTATTTTAAGCACCCAGGTGGATGACTGGAATGGGTGTGTGTATATATATATATATATATATATATATATATATATACACATGTAATATATTCTTATTATTCATACACTTGTTAACTAAACAGAATTATATGTTAAGCAAATGGTTAAATAAAAGTATATAAATACATATACAAAAGACCACCCCCTATTTGTTTACAGTTGTTAAACACCAGCGTGTTTCCTTTTCACGCTGAATCCTCTTGTGCAATCCTTTCTCCAGGCAAAGAAACATGTTTTTTTTTTTTTTCTTTTACTGCTGGTCTCCAGTCGCTGGAAAATCTGGGCCGGGTTTTCCTCCCAGCCACCAAGGATGGTAATAGAATAGGGCTATGTAATTTGACACTTCAACTTACTGTGCTCTCTGCTAGTTGATTCACTTACTCACCCACTAACACTGAGCTCCCTTTCACTGTCTGTGGGCTAAAAAAAAAAGGGACGGAAAGAAGCAGAAATAAAGGGGGAGAGCAGTGCAAGTCTGAGATCTACCCAGAAAAGAGGATATTGTTGATTTGCTGAGCTGCCTGGCTGCATTGTGAGCTGCTGGTAAGTTTATATTAAGGTTTCTTCAGCTCTCTGTTGGGTTTTTGCTATTTTGTTGCAATGTGAGATCCCCTTACACAATGGAGAGTGCCTGGTTAGGTTCCACGGGGAGGACACGTTAGCATGGTGGGGACGGCCGTGTCTCCCCTTGCTGTGGGTTGTGGTTGCAGGGAACGGTGGTTGGCAGGAGGCAATAAGGAAATCATGCATGACATAGGAGTCTGGGTAAGGTCACTGTTGTCTGCTAGTTACCACTGTATGTTTATTACCTTGGTGCCTGCATTGGTCATAAGGGTAGATTGCAAGTTCTGTGGTCCAGGCATTAAATACCCTGTCGCGTTGGGTTCCTGCCTTGGTGTTTACATTGCAGATGGCTGTAAATTCTCACGGAGCTATAAAGCAATGAAGTTATAATTCTAGTCTTATTAATCCCCAGACACCCCTGCTAATTGCATTCTAGTGAGGGCTGTAATGGGGTTAACCCCTTGACTGTCAAAGATGGCTGCAGCTCATTGCATAGTTCTGGCACCCAGGGTGTTAATTGGCACATTACACGTTGTTGTGATTAATTGCTTTAATTGGAAATATAGTGCATGTATAGATTGTAAGCTTTGTTGTCTGTGTATTACACATAACATCGGTTCATTCCCCTACTTCTAACAGTCTTGTAGGGATACCTGGTATAAATAGTCATTTTCACCTATGGGGTCATTTGTTTTGCTATAAATAAGAGTTGAGAAACTAAGAATATGTGTTTTTGCAAGGCTGTCACACTGGCTAATGTCTGGGGTGTTAACTAAAGCAACTCTCATGTGTTTATTTGTTATCATTATTACAGCAAGACCCTTAACTTGCAGATTTATTTTCTGTACATCTGTCCCAGGAAGCTAACACTGGGTAAAAAAAAAAACCAAGAGATTTCAAAAGGGACTCTGCTTTCTGAGCAATGTGAAGGGGGAGGGTGGTTTAACAGTGTGAGGTAGCTAAAGAGGAAAAAATGTTCATTTAAACCACTCAGGGAATGTGTTTTGATTTTCCTCTAAAAGTGTGGATATTGCTTTCCCAGCCACAAACCAGACAGAAGCACCTAGAGACTCAATATTGAAGTTCTTGAAAGAAAATTGCAAAAGTTATAGAGAGGAGACACCAAACCAACTCATTGGTCTTTAACTTTTTTTTGATTTACAAAACCTACTGATGTTTAGTGGTGTGAACACACTAGAAACTCCCATTTGATTGTCTTGCAACCTCTGCCTGAATCCAGTTAACCCTGTCCTAACTGGAAGTCTGTTTACTCAAGATGCCAAACTATGAAATTAGGCTTTCTACCCCCCCTCCTCCATTTCAATGTGGACCCCCCCCCCTTGTGTGTGGTGTCTGAGCAATGTGTTAATGATTTCTGCTGTCTGTTTGTGTTGTACATGAGATTGCACACAGTTCCTACAGATCTGCTCCTTTTAGTCATATGATCTTATTTAATACTTAATGATTTTTAATCCTATGTCACTGCAGGTGTAAACATTTGATGTCTCTGCATATACACACACGTGGCTTGGCACACAAACAAATATATTTTCTTTGTTTTTATATAAAAGTGTGTATTTTTTGTGTAAGAATGTTATAGCATTTACTACAGCTAACCAAATAAAACATGAGTGTGGATTGTTTATAAGAAATATATAATGCATATATACTTACTGTGTTGCATATCATACTACATGTAAATCCAATGTGTGTTAAATGCTACCTATAGCTAATCACACTGCATTACTGTCTGGTAGGATAAAGTGTATATTTTTTTGCTTCAGTTCATAATGTGCAAACGGCTTTAATGGTTCCTTAGTGCCAAAGGAATTGCTTTTCTCTATTTAGTTCAACAGACCTCAGTGTAGCTGGTGTTCCGACTGCTTTTTCAAAGCTGTGACATGATAAAGGAGGATTTAACTTGGCAGCCTGAACAAATGCTCTTTCAGAGGTTTCCTAAGAGATGGTATGAGAGTGGAGAATGTGATTAACACTGGGTATTTTTTTTTTTTTTCTGGGGGTATCCTACCTATGCAAGTACTCTGAAATAAATTGGATATTCAGAAAAATATAGGCTGCAAAAATGTGTGTATAAATATATATTTTGTATGTGTGTGTGTGTGTGTATATATATATATGTATGTATATGTATATGTATGTATATATATATATATATATATATATATATATATATATATATATATATAATTTATTTTTCTCCATGGCTGGTATACTCTCATGCATTTTGTGTGTGTGTCTTGGGGATTAAGAGGTCCCTCCTATCAGTTGTCATCTGTTGACTGACAAATAGCATAGTGTAATAAGAAAAGTTTCATAAGTGCATTTAACAACTTTGCAAATGAAAATTGCAAATCAAGGTGATTCTGCCAACACAAACTCATGTTAACAAATATTTAAAGTAACAACTCCTTGTATTTCTTTAACATTTTACAAATACAATATATATCAAAGAGACAAAAAAATTGATAATTACTAGAAATATTTGTTGTAGGTAAATGGAAGGATTATCTTGTGATCCACTAAGTATGACTTTCATTTTGATGATAACATTTGAAAATATTTACTAATGACTTTGTAAACTCCTAGATTGTAAGCTCTTTGGAACAGGGCCTTCCTAGAGTTTATTTGTATAGTGATGCTACATAAGTGTATGTGTATATATATATGTGTGTGTGTGTATATATATATATATATATATATATATATATATATTACACACACACACACTTCCCCTCACATCTTGGAATTATTTTTTATATGAATGCCCATGCATAAGTCTACTGTATTTGATCTCATGATAGTATACTTCTAATTGGGGTTCAGTACTGGAAATGAAGATCCCTTCTGAAACTCCAAACTTCCTGAGGCTGTAGAAACCAGCAGGGGTTAACAGACAAGAGTTTTGCCTGGCGCTGCCCCTTATTTTTGTGGTAGGGAGGGGGAAGGTGATTTTTTTTTTTTTTTTTTTTATTGTGGAAACAATCTTCTCTAGAGTAGGAGGAGGGGATGGTTTTGGCTGTGGACTGATTCAGGTTTATGAATGACAGAAGACTTGTGCTGACCTTTTTTTTTCTTTTTCTCTCCCCTCTTCTCTGTTGAAGACTAGGATGTTGAAACACCAGCCTGTAGACAAAAGCCACATTGAGTAGCAAGCTCTGTAATAGAGCACGTGTGACTTTGGGGCTGAGAATGGGGGGATTAAACTAGGCAGTTAAGCAATAGCTTTTTTTATTCTCCTTGGGGTTAGGGACAGAGCAGACTACTTTCTCTATTATAATTGCCATTTAATTACTAGGAAGAGTTTACAATTTTGCAGAATATAAAAATTAAATTGTAAGTGTCATCCATCACCCATTAATTAAAAGATTTGTAGTGTCCTAAATGGAAGTTGGTTCCCTAACAGGAATTACTCACTGTAGCTGATAAAGCAATAGGACCTAAGATTACAGGACATACCCTGTTTTCAAACAAATATGTTTTCTTGTGTTTTTTTTTTTTTCTTTCTTGTTCAGTGCTGCAGACTTTTATTTGCTGTTTTTACTGGTACTTTTTAAAGGGTAAATAATTCTTCAGCTATAGCCTTTTCTCTGTGCACACTCTGTACTGGTGTTTTGTTAAGCGTGTCTGATTTGTTTATATAATTAACATCTTGATCGCATGGGGCAGAACATTTAAGCGCAGCAAAAACAATTTGTACACACTACAACCAAAAAAAGAGTTCCATGTATTAACCCATGGGATGCCACTGACATGCAAATTATTGTCACTCAAAGGCTTAATTTGTTCACTGTCATATTAATCTAAAAGAAAACATGACTATATGTCTATTTTTTTTAATATTGGTAGTTAAATATATAGCCACAACTCTCAACTGTTTCAAAAATAGTTTTTAAAGAGACTTTTTCATTTTTATACATATTCATAATATTAAACAAAATAAATGTTTTAAAAAGCTCTCAGAGCAACACTTGACAATCCTGGGAACCACTGGCTCCTTGAATTGTAACCATGGCTTCTAACTATTTGAGTTATTCTCCATATATCTATATACAAATAACACTGTCTTCTAAGTTTGGCTCCCAAATATTCTTACTGGTTCCTAAATTTTAAACAGATTTGACCACCCCTGTCATAGTGATCATTTGTTTCGCCAATGTTGTCATTTTTTTACTGTCCAGGGACAGATCCCTTGAAAAGCCTCTTGAATATAAATTATTACTTCCCCATTGGCGTGTAAAATTTGGCATGGAGAAAAAGGAGACCTGCACTAATCAAGCAATCGCTGACGTCTTAAATACGCGGTATGTGCTCCACTCTCTGGAGTGTAAAAAGTACAATTTGCTAAGGAAAATTTCAGAATGAGCAAACCTAAAAAAACCGATGAAAGTACACTGCATGTCTTTTATTTTTAAAGCCCATAATTAAACAATGTATGGGGAATTACATTTTAGTTTAATATTTGTTTAAAATAACTTCCTTTGGCTTCAAAGTTGTTTTGAATCGTATGATCTTAGATCAATATGCGTTTTTGCAATAATTTGTGTTTATTTGGCATTCTGTATACAGTTTTCAGAGCAACAGCTTAAAATAACTTTGTTACCTGCTTTCCAATGAGGACCTTATCTGTGTGAAATTGGCTGAGAGCACTTTTTTTTTTTTTTTTTCTCCTTCTGCTTTCATGTCTGACAGTATAGCCACATATATTCATGTTGGTGGCGGTGATAAGAAGCTTGAAGACTGGCTCTTTCATTTAAAGGGATTTGGGACAAATACAGTAGGGCTCGATTTGATCAAATCCTTCTCCCCCCTTTGACTGCAGGTTTGCACAAACCTGCAGTCAGATTTATCAAGCAACGATCATCAGTCCGCTGCTTCCCTTCCCTGTTCTCTACATCTTAGGTGAAGATTTTTTTTTATTTTCCCCGGTTTTGATCCGACCGGGGAGAATGGTAGCTCCTGCCTGCTGGTGATTAGCTGTGTGCGGGCAGGGGGCGGGGTTGGACTCGAGTGAACAGGAGTGTTCGCATGCAATGGTAAATGCAGGTTTTGAATTGATGCCTGCCAGAGAAGAAGTCGGGCGAACAGGGGTGAATATGTCTGCCCGTGAATGATATAATGGAGCCCTTAATGTTGTTGTTTTGAGATTTAACTGGTGTGTTACACACTCTGATTCCTGTTAGAATGCTCACGGATTGGCTCCCAAGTTTGTCAGAAATTATATATCCTAATACTGTATTTTAAATACAAAAGGAGTCTGTTAGTGTCATTAACCAAGTAGCTTCCTATCCTTGCAATCTTAGGATCTACTAACCTTTACATTCTAGAATAAAGCATATTTTGATATCCTTTTAATTGCAAAATGTTGTTTAATTTGCTATTTCTCAAAGGGACAGTCTAGTCAAAATTAAACTTTCATGATTCAGATAGGGCATGCAATTTTAAACAACTTCCCAATTTTGTTTTATCTTCAAAATTGCTTTTGTTTGCTTGGTATTCTTGAAAGCTAAACCTAGGTAGGCTCATATGCTAAGTCCTTGAAGGCCACCTCTTTTTGACAGTTTTTCACAGCTAGACATTGCCATATAGGTAACATTGTGCTCACTCCTGTGGAGCTATTTATGAGTCTGCACTGATTGGCCAAAATGCATGTTTGTCAAAAGAACTGAGATTAGAGGAGAAGTCCGGAGATTTAGCTACAAGGTAATCCCAGAGGTAAAAAGTATATTAATATAACAGCAAAACTGGGGAATGGGCAATAAAGGGATCATCTATTATTTTTTTTATTTTTTTTAACAATTAAAAATTCTGGAGTACACGGTCCCTTTAAGAACTAAAGAGAATATGTTTTAAGCATTCCTGCCCTGAATAAGATCCCCTTTTTTGTGTGGGGGGTGGTGGAGTATCTGCCCACCAATAGAGCTGTGAGAGTTGTCTTTGCCTGCCTCAGAGCAATTAATTACACAATATAGGCTGTACACAAAAATGTGCTTCCTGTCAAAAAGAAAACAAAAAAACAAAAGCTGTCATTTAAAGTGATGGTAAACCCCAAGCGTATAGCAAACACTAGGATTTACCATCACTAAGAATAAACATTAGTTTTTCGCAACGTTTTGTAAAAACAATGTTAAACACCACTAGAGCTGTAAAGAAAGTAGATCGCTAACACAGCGCCTCACGGCACAGCGCTTTCTTTAATGAGGTGACGTTTCCACCTCCTAAGTGTTTCCCAACCGCGGTCCTTAAGTACCCCCAACAGGCCTGGTTTTCATTACAGCTGAACCAGTGCACAGGTGAAGTAATCGGATGATCAGTAACCATGGTTACTAACCCGCTCTCACCCATCAGCTGATTATTTCACCTGTGCTCTAGTTCAGCTATAAAAAAAAACAGGACTGTTGTGGGGACTTGAGGACTGCGGTTTGGAAACACTGTTCTAGACCAATAGTAGTGCTTGTCCACTGAAATCCTAGCATGGCTTTTGGTCTAGAGTTCAAACGTCGCCTCATTAGAGAAAGCGATGTGACATCAGAGGCGTTGTATTAGCAATCTACTTTCTTTAGGGATAGGGTGAGTTTAGCATAGTTTTGTTTACAAAATAATGACAGAAACCGTTAATTTTTAGGGATGGTAAATCCTAGCGTTTGTTACACGCTAGGACTAACCATCACTTTAAGTACCTAACTTTAATTGAAATCACAATTTTGCACTTTACACCTCTTTTAAAAAAAAAAACAAAAAAAAAAAACTGCACAATTAAAAAAAGTGAAAATAGAGCTCCAAGGGGTCGATTTATCAAAGGCTTCCCAAGCCTTTCGACCCCATACGACTGCAGGTTCTCACAAGAGAACTTGCACGCCATATTTAACAAGCAGCGGTCATCAGACCGCTGCTTTACTAACCTTTCGCCACCTATAAAGTGGCGAATTTCAATCTCCCTGGTATATTCCGACCAGAGAGATTGACAGCTCCTGCCCGCGCGTGATTGGCTGTTTGCGGGTAGGGGCGGTATTGCACGGGAGCGCAATGCTGAATTCCGCCAGGGGAATTCAGACTGCCAGAGGTATGCTGCGGTGGACAGGGGTGCAGATGTGCACCCCTGTCTGCCTTAGCTTTATAAATCGCCCCCTAAATCCATATATAAAGAAATTAACCATAATCCCTACAGGTATATTTTCTAATTTACCTATTGCAGAGAAAGGGAAAGAAACTGCCTTTTTTTGCAGAGTGCCAGGATAATAGCAGTTGGTAACCACCAGGGTATATTGCACCATTATTTTTAAAGGATAACTGATATAATGTACATATAAATCATGAGTGATATAGCACACATTAAGTAGATACTCGCATCAAAGCTATTTTCCTAAGAAGCAACTGGAAGTGACTATTATTTTATGTATTCATTCAGTAATTCTTGAGTCGGTTAAGCCTTGAAGCCTCTTGCATTCCATTAAAGATTCAATCAATTTTTAACAAAGGCAGAGATAACAAATTATAACCATGCAGTGCAGATCTGTTTTATTTGCCTTTGTTTATGTGTTTGGTGCTTGGAAGGAAATAACAGCCACATGCCAATAATTTATGAAACACTTTAGTTAATTTGTAAGTCACACACACAAATGTTTATGGAATAAAAAGATAAGCCCTATTTTATTGATCACCCTTTTTAATTAGAAATTGACAATATCATATGTTACTTTTTCTTTAAAGGGACATAAAGGGTCCTTTATTTGCAGAATCTAAATGACTAGGATTACAGCTATGTGTAAATGAATTTAATGGTATGAAATGGTTATCAGTAAATTTCCGTTTTGAATAGAAACAATTTTGCAATATACTTATCTTAGTAAAAGCAATCAATGTCATTGGCATACACACGTATGCAATAATGCACCCTCATTCAAGCATTGCAGCTGCTCAGATAGCCAGCATGGTGCGTATTAGTGTTCACTTAATTTGCACCATACATGCCACTGCTGATTCTTTGAGCGGGCTCAGGATTAGAATGCTAGTGCATAGGGCTGCACAGCATATGTAGGTATGAAACAGAAATAACTAACTAGACGCATTTCATGCTTCTCTTCAAAACAGAGATGCGGTTATGCACATTTCATTTATTCCCAGTGGACTCGCTTGTATTCACAAATCATTTAGCCCGCTGGTCGTATGAAGTGTTCAGGAGCATACATTAGGAGCCATTAAAACGGTCTGTCATTTACTACATGGCACTGAAACAGATTGGCATCTGCCTGCTGGCTTCTCTGGAAGGAGCTGGAAATAATAAAAGTACATTTTATAGGTGTTTACCTTCCGTAAGGAATCTTTTAATAGAAGACCTACATTTTAGAAGCATGTTCAGTTTATGGGGTCGATTTATCAAAGACTTCGCCACCCTCTACGACTGCAGGCTCTCACAATAAAACCTGCAGTCAGTATTTATCAAGCAGCGGTCATCAGACCACTGCTTCCCTAACCTCTTTAAATCTCCCTGGTCTCGTCTGACCTGGGAGATTGATGTCTCCTGCCCACGCGTGATTGGCTGTGCGCGGGCAGTGGGGGCGACGTAGTGCACATTAGCACTCTTGTGCATTGCTGATTTCCGGCAGTAGAGTTCAGCCCGCCCGAGGCGAGCTGCGCTGACAGGGGCACATATGTACGCCCCTGTCCGGTGTAGCTTGATAAATCAACCCCCTAAATACATTATAATATATACATATGTATTATAGTTGCATTCAAGGGTGAAAGATACTTTTATTGTGTACTAGTCAGAGTGAAATATTATGTCCCTTTTAAACATTATTTATCCCCTAATATATTTATTTAAAAAAAAAAAACACCCACTATCCAATGTTTACCTTTCTTGCTTAACATTTTAACGCCATTAGGACGTTGTATTTTGTCTGAATTTTGCTGGGCTCTAGCACCGAAGGACGAAATACAACGTCCTAACCGCTTGGCTTTCCTGAAGTCACTGGCGCTTCCCTGATTGGATTGCCATCTGGAGGGCGTGCCTAGCATCATAGGAATGCCCCCCTGACGCGATCCCATCATTGAAATCTGGTGATCATATGCACAATCTCGAGATTTAATTTTTTTTACATCGGAACAGTTGTTCCGATGTAGACACTTTAACTCCTGCACAAAAGGGTTAAAAGGTACATAAAAGTGCCAAAAAACCAGCAAAACAGCTCTGTGTTTAGAGCATTTTATTGTGGCTCTGTTGCTTGCATATAACTGTTTTTAATCCCCTACAAAGGGATAAAAAGCATAGTTAAAGTCAGCTCCAGATGCGACAATGCACTACTGAGCTGAACATGTCCAGTGAGCCTAGAACAAAAGGCATATGTGTGTACCCACCAAACAGCAGCTAGCTCCCAGTAGTGTGTTGCTGCTCCTGAGCTTACCTAGATGTGCTTTTCAACAAATGATACCAAAAGACCAAAGTAAATTTGGTAACGGAAGTGAATTGAATCTGAATAATGAAAGTTTGACTTTCCTGTCGCTGTCATTAGTGTATATCATTGCTACAAAGATTGTTTTAAGCATTGCTGCCGTAGAATGGTGAATTCACATGCATGTTCCTGAGCTTGTATGAGCCTGCCTAGGTTTACTTTTGTAAGAGCCAGACAGTGGTTTTTGGCTATAGATATATGGAGACTAACGCAACAAGTTTGGAGCCAGGGTAAAAATGTAGGAGCCAGTGGCTCCCCAGCTCCTGGATTTGTCGAGACCTGACCTAGAGAATGAAGCAAGTTTGATAATACTACATTTACAAGTTATTCTTTAATTTCACACTCTGTCTGAATCTTGAAAGTTTAAATTTAATTTCAGTGTCCTTAAAATGTTGCTGTTTCCATTGAGGACCTGCTGACTTGCGTGTTCTATCTCCTCTCTGGTCATTAGAATGTTGTAGGCAGTCGAAATGAGGATTTTGTGCTTAACATAGGAGCAGTGATTGTGGAAGCGCAAGCCTATAAAGTGGCACCACTAATGTAAAAGAACTTATTTAGTAACCAGCCTGGGTTTGTCTTGGGAGGGTCAGTGGTTAGCTAAACTTTTAGAAGTAACTGTGTGTATACCCGGTCCCCCCTTCTCCTGAGCCTGCGGTGACTCTCCCAGGGGAAAATGGCTGAAATCTGACTCTATTACCAGCTGTCTGGAGTGGATGAAAAAACAGATTTCTTTCCATTGCTCAGTGGAATGGGGAGCTACCGTTGCCAAGCTGAGCTCAAAGCAGGGGTTGCTGTTTGGTACCTGATAATGGCTTTGTAGTGGGTTCATTTGGAAACTGTGCAGTTTTGAAGGCATCGATATTACAGCTTTGTTAATGTCTATGCATTAGAAGATGGTAATTTTAGATGTTTAGTTTTCTAGTTCAAGATGTAAATATAGGAATCTATTTACAAACTTTTTGGTCTCTAAATATGGCTAAATCCGGTGAATTAGGGTTCCTTACAACAAGAATTTCCATATCATGTCTTCAATGTCCGTAGACAAGTCTTAAAGGAACATTACATTTATTTTTCACACAGACACACCCACAAATATTGTTTAGTTTAGCCGCAATTAAGCACTGCATTGCACAAGATCCACTTACAAAATGAAGGTTTTATCAACCTTTAAACTGTTGTTTCCTATGCAAAATTTAGCATTGTGTTGAAGTCCAAGGAAATACCTCTTGAAAGGTATTGTGTCTAGGTTTATCTTCTCATTTCTGTGGCCACTTAAAGGGACCGTCAAGACAAAATTAAACTTTCATGATTCAGATAGGGTATGCAATTTTAAACAACTTTCCAATTTTACTTTTATCATCAAATTTGCTTTGTTCTCTTGGTATTCTTATTTGAAAGATAAACCAAGGTAGGCTCAAACTGATTTCTAAACCGTTGAAGGCCACCCCTTAACTCAGTGCATTTTGACAGTTTTTCAGTTAGACAGTGCTAGTTCATGTGTGTTGTATACATAACATTTTACTCACTTCAATGGAGTTATTTGAGTCAGCACTGATTGGCCAAAATGCAAGCTTGTCAAAAGAACTGAAATAAGGGGGCAGTCAGCAGAAGCTTGTATGCAAGGTAATCACAGAGGTAAAAAGTATATTAATATAACAGTGTAGGTTATGAAAAACTGGGGAATGGGTAATAAAGGAATTATCTATCTTTTTAAACAATAACATTTGTCAAGTAGATTGCCCCTTTTAAGTACAGATATAAATGAGCTTATAGACTGATCAAGCAATCAGCAGTAAGCATTGCTAAACAGTTTTTTGTGTTTGTTTTTATTTCACTGATGAAGTGCATTTGAGCATGCTCAAAACGCGTTAGATATACTTGATTCTGCCACCTTATGATTCGTGATTCTTTTCTCATCATTCCAAAGTTTGACATTGTTAGTTTTTTTTTTTTTTTCTCTTGGTGGGTTATACTGTCCACTTCTGTGACCAGTTAGGGACAGGTATAAATAATTAGCTTCTACATTGATTAAACAATCCGCAGTGAACATTGCTAAACAATGTGTGTGTGTCTCAAAGGCCTTTGGTAGTGAAAGAGTGAATTTTCTCGCAAGCACACGCTTCTTATTTCTCCAACATAGGTGTGTCCGGTCCACGGCGTCATCCTTACTTGTGGGATATTCTCTTCCCCAACAGGAAATGGCAAAGAGCCCAGCAAAGCTGGTCACATGATCCCTCCTAGGCTCCGCCTACCCCAGTCATTCTCTTTGCCGTTGTACAGGCAACATCTCCACGGAGATGGCTTAGAGTTTTTTAGTGTTTAACTGATTAAGGTGCTCGATAGTGACTCGCCTCCTTATGAGGAGATTATGGACAGAGTCAATGCTCTCAAATTGGCTAATTCTTTCACTCTTGACGCCTCTTTGCAATTGGCTAAGTTAGCGGCTAAGAATTCTGGGTTTGCTATTGTGGCGCGCAGAGCGCTTTGGTTGAAATCTTGGTCGGCTGATGCGTCTTCCAAGAACAAGCTACTAAACATTCCTTTCAAGGGGAAAACGCTGTTTGGTCCTGACTTGAAAGAGATTATCTCTGATATCACTGGGGGTAAGGGCCATGCCCTTCCTCAGGATCGGCCTTTCAAGGCAAAAAATAGACCTAATTTTCGTCCCTTTCGTAAAAACGGACCAGCCCAAGGTGCTACGTCCTCTAAGCAAGAAGGTAATACTTCTCAGACCAAGCCAGCTTGGAGACCAATGCAAGGCTGGAACAAGGGAAAGCAGGCAAAGAAACCTGCCACTGCTACCAAGACAGCATGAAATATCGGCCCCCGATCCGGGACCGGATCTGGTGGGGGGCAGACTCTCTCTCTTCGCTCAGGCTTGGGCAAGAGATGTTCTGGATCCTTGGGCGCTAGAAATAGTCTCCCAGGGTTATCTTCTGGAATTCAAGGGACTTCCCCCAAGGGGAAGGTTCCACAGGTCTCAGTTGTCTTCAGACCACATAAAAAGACAGGCGTTCTTGCTCTGCGTAGAAGACCTGTTAAAAATGGGAGTGATTCATCCTGTTCCATTGAGAGAACAAGGGATGGGGTTCTACTCCAATCTGTTCATAGTTCCCAAAAAAGAGGGAACATTCAGACCAATCCTAGATCTCAAGATCTTAAACAAATTTCTCAAGGTCCCATCTTTCAAGATGGAAACCATTCGAACTATCCTTCCTTCCATCCAGGAAGGTCAATTCATGACCACGGTGGATTTAAAGGATGCGTATCTACATATTCCTATCCACAAGGAACATCATCGGTTCCTAAGGTTTGCATTCCTGGACAAACATTACCAGTTCGTGGCGCTTCCTTTCGGATTAGCCACTGCTCCAAGGATTTTCACAAAGGTACTAGGGTCCCTTCTAGCTGTGCTAAGACCAAGGGGCATTGCAGTAGTACCTTACCTGGACGACATTCTGATTCAAGCGTCGTCCCTCCCTCGAGCAAAGGCTCACACGGACATCGTCCTGGCTTTTCTCAGATCGCACGGCTGGAAAGTGAACGTGGAAAAGAGTTCTCTATCCCCGTCAACAAGGGTTCCCTTCTTGGGAACAATTATAGACTCCTCAGAAATGAGGATTTTTCTAACAGAGGCCAGAAAGACAAAGCTCCTGGACTCTTGTCGAATACTTCATTCCGTTCCTCTTCCTTCCGTAGCTCAGTGCATGGAAGTGATCGGGTTGATGGTAGCGGCAATGGACATAGTTCCTTTTGCGCGCATTCATCTAAGACCGTTACAACTGTGCATGCTCAGTCAGTGGAATGGGGACTATACAGACTTGTCTCCAAAGATACAAGTAAATCAGAGGACCAGAGACTCACTCCGTTGGTGGCTGTCCCTGGACAACCTGTCACGAGGGATGACATTCCACAGACCAGAGTGGGTCATTGTCACGACCGACGCCAGTCTGATGGGCTGGGGCGCGGTCTGGGGATCCCTGAAAGCTCAGGGTCTTTGGTCTCGGGAAGAATCTCTTCTACCGATAAATATTCTGGAACTGAGAGCGATATTCAATGCTCTCAAGGCTTGGCCTCAGCTAGCGAGGACCAAGTTCATACGGTTTCAATCAGACAACATGACGACTGTTGCGTATATCAACCATCAGGGGGGAACAAGGAGTTCCCTAGCGATGGAAGAAGTGACCAAGATCATTCTATGGGCGGAGTCTCACTCCTGCCACCTGTCTGCTATCCACATCCCGGGAGTGGAAAATTGGGAAGCGGATTTTCTGAGTCGTCAGACATTGCATCCGGGGGAGTGGGAACTCCATCCGGAAATCTTTGCCCAAGTCACTCAACTTTGGGGCATTCCAGACATGGATCTGATGGCCTCTCGTCAGAACTTCAAAGTTCCTTGCTACGGGTCCAGATCCAGGGATCCCAAGGCGGCTCTAGTGGATGCACTAGTAGCACCTTGGACCTTCAAACTAGCTTATGTGTTCCCGCCGTTTCCTCTCATCCCCAGGCTGGTAGCCAGGATCAATCAGGAGAGGGCGTCGGTGATCTTGATAGCTCCTGCGTGGCCACGCAGGACTTGGTATGCAGATCTGGTGAATATGTCATCGGCTCCACCTTGGAAGCTACCTTTGAGACGAGACCTTCTTGTTCAGGGTCCGTTCGAACATCCGAATCTGGTTTCACTCCAGCTGACTGCTTGGAGATTGAACGCTTGATTTTATCGAAGCGAGGTTTCTCAGATTCTGTTATCGATACTCTTGTTCAGGCCAGAAAGCCTGTAACTAGAAAGATTTACCATAAAATTTGGAAAAAATATATCTGTTGGTGTGAATCTAAAGGATTCCCTTGGGACAAGGTTAGGATTCCTAGGATTCTATCCTTCCTTCAAGAAGGATTGGAAAAAGGATTATCGGCAAGTTCCCTGAAGGGACAGATTTCTGCCTTGTCGGTGTTACTTCACAAAAAACTGGCAGCTGTGCCAGATGTTCAAGCCTTTGTTCAGGCTCTGGTTAGAATCAAGCCTGTTTACAAACCTTTGACTCCTCCTTGGAGTCTCAATTTAGTTCTTTCCGTTCTTCAGGGGGTTCCGTTTGAACCCTTACATTCCGTTGATATTAAGTTATTATCTTGGAAAGTTTTGTTTTTAGTTGCAATTTCTTCTGCTAGAAGAGTTTCAGAATTATCTGCTCTGCAGTGTTCTCCTCCTTATCTGGTGTTCCATGCAGATAAGGTGGTTTTACGTACTAAACCTGGTTTTCTTCCAAAAGTTGTTTCTAACAAAAACATTAACCAGGAGATTATCGTACCTTCTCTGTGTCCGAAACCAGTTTCAAAGAAGGAACGCTTGTTGCACATTTTGGATGTTGTTCGCGCTCTAAAATTCTATTTAGATGCTACAAAGGATTTTAGACAAACATCTTCCCTGTTTGTTGTTTATTCAGGTAAAAGGAGAGGTCAAAAAGCAACTTCTACCTCTCTCTCTTTTTGGATTAAAAGCATCATCAGATTGGCTTACGAGACTGCCGGACGGCAGCCTCCCGAAAGAATCACGGCTCATTCCACTAGGGCTGTGGCTTCCACATGGGCCTTCAAGAACGAGGCTTCTGTTGATCAGATATGTAGGGCAGCGACTTGGTCTTCTCTGCACACTTTTACCAAATTTTACAAGTTTGATACTTTTGCTTCTTCTGAGGCTATTTTTGGGAGAAAGGTTTTGCAAGCCGTGGTGCCTTCCATTTAGGTGACCTGATTTGCTCCCTCCCTTCATCCGTGTCCTAAAGCTTTGGTATTGGTTCCCACAAGTAAGGATGACGCCGTGGACCGGACACACCTATGTTGGAGAAAACAGAATTTATGTTTACCTGATAAATTTCTTTCTCCAACGGTGTGTCCGGTCCACGGCCCGCCCTGGTTTTTTAATCAGGTCTGATAATTTATTTTCTTTAACTACAGTCACCACGGTACCATATGGTTTCTCCTATGCTATTATTCCTCCTTAACGTCGGTCGAATGACTGGGGTAGGCGGAGCCTAGGAGGGATCATGTGACCAGCTTTGCTGGGCTCTTTGCCATTTCCTGTTGGGGAAGAGAATATCCCACAAGTAAGGATGACGCCGTGGACCGGACACACCGTTGGAGAAAGAAATTTATCAGGTAAACATAAATTCTGTTATCCTTAGGTGTGTGGTTTTTTTTTTTTTTTTCTTTTTTTTTTTTTCTTTTTCCTTCATGGTGGGGAAAAGGTCTGTAAAGCTGGTGGGGGGGGGGGGGAGAGGAGATGTTGCCTTCTGCATTGTTCTGTTTCCTGACGGGAAGCAGAATCAAATTTTGTGACCTTTTGCGTCCGTCTGCCGGTAGAAATAGTGTGGCTTTCTCAACTTACGCACACACAACAAGAGTTCCCATCGTGGAGTTTATTTTGTTGAAGTGCAAGTTGAAAGAAAGATTCTCACGTAGCAGCAGATGAAAAACTTGTACTCTTTGATCATAATGTAATTTACAGTTTCATAACCGATAGTTCCAAAATATCGTCTGTTTATAAAAGACAAAATAAATAAATACAAACAATGTGTGTGCAGCCAATTCTGAATTTTAAAGGAACAGTCTACTCCAAAAATGTTATTGCTTAAATATAGATAATCCTTTTATTACCCATTCAACAGTTTTTTTGCATAACCAAGATGGTTATATTAATATACTTTTACCTCTGTGATTACCTTGTATCTAAGTCTCTTCTGACAGCCCCTTTAACACATGGCTAGTTATGATCTATTGACTTGCATTTTAGCCAATTAGTTCTGTGTCCTGAACAACTCTGGGCGTGAGCACAATGTTATCTATAGGGCCCACATAAACTAGCAGTATCTTGTTGTGAAAAGCAAATAAAAAAGCATGTGATAAGAGGCTGTCTATGGTGGCTTAGAAAGGCAGAAATTTAGAGGTTTAAATGTTATAAAATATATTAATATAGCAATGTTGGTTGTGCAAAACTGCGTAATGGGTAGAAAAAGGCGTTATCTATCTTTTTAAACAATAACATTTTGGTGTAGACTGTCTATTTTAAGCAGCAAAATAATTACTTATATGGTAAGGCAAACTTTTTAACAGATTTTCCAACTGTCCCGCATTTTGGGCACACTTTTTTTTTTTTTTTTTTTTTTTTTTATTATTATTATCCAAACAGGTGTTTTTGAATAAAATTATATGATATATCTAAAAAATAAAATAGAACATGCAATTTTAAACAACGTTCCAATTTACTTCTTTTATCTATTTTGCTTTGTTCTTTTGGTATCCTTTGTTTGAAAGCATATCTAATGTAGGTTTAGGAGCAGCAATGCACTTTTGGAGCTAGCTGCTGATTGTTCACAGCACAGATATGCCTTTTGTCATTGGCTCACCTGATGTGCTCAGCTAGCTCCCATTAATGCATTGCTGCTTCTTCAGCAAAGGATGCCAAGAGAATGAAGCAAGTTTGATATGTAATTTGTGTCCTCTTGGTTTGCTTTAGATACAAGGAATTGTAATCTATCTGGTGATGACACAGAGGGTTAAAGGGACACTGTACCCAAATTTTTTCTTTCGTGATTCAGATAGAGCATGACATTTTAAGCAACTTTCTAATTTTACTCTTACTATTATCAAATTTTCTTCATTCTCTTGGTATCTTTATTTGAAATGCAAGAAAGTAAGTTTAGATGCCGGCCCATTTTTGGTGATCAACCTGGGTTGTTCTTGCTGATTGGTGGATAAACTCATCCACCAATAAAAAAGTGCTGTCCAGAGTTCTGAATATAAAAAAAGCTTAGATGTCGTCTTTTTTTAAATAAAGATAGCAAGAGAACGAAGAAAAATTGATAATAGGAATAAATTAGAAAGTGGCTTAAAATTGTATGTTCTATCTGAATCATGAAAGAAAAAAATTGGGTTCAGTGTCCCTTTAAGGTGATGTAAAAGGCATGAAACAGTGATAGACTTTTTTCTATTTACTTCATTTATCAAACTTTGTTTGTTCACATGGTACCCTGAAATTAAAGGCATACCTAAAAAAATAGGCTCAGTATGCACTAGCTGGTGATTAGTAGCTGCACACAAGTGCCTCATTGACTCACTAGATGTGTCCAACTAGCTCCCAGTATTGCTTTGCTTCTCTGGAGCTGGCTTTAACCATGTGCTTAACCTCTCTGCAGGAGTTAAACACATAATTTTATGCAGCAATATTGTAATAATACTATGCTGAAACATGTCCGAAAATCGTCTTTTACTTAAGCAAAAACTCAACCTTGAAAATCTACTTATTGCCAGAATTTCAGTGAACAGTGGGATTCATTCCGTATTTGCACAGTAGGCTTATTCATGGTTTCAGGCTTTTTGCTTTTGTGTGTGTGTGTGTTTTTGCTCCTGTGTGTTATCTGTGTTCTTCAGTAGACTTTGGTTAATGTTTAAGAATGTTAACATGTTGATTGCCAACAATTATAAAAAGGTTCACATAACCTCATAGCTATAAGAATAAAATCCAATTTGTTTTTCACTTTAATATAAATACATACATATGAAATGTCATTTTAAATGTGTATCTTGTATAAGAACTGTAGCCCCGCATTGTAATTATATGCAGAATTCCATCAGAAATCTTTTTACTTTGTCTTTCACTGTTAGGGACTTGCTTTGCAGGTTGTGTTGAGGTCTATTGCAATTCTCATATCAATACTATTTAGATCCTTGATTATCACAGACTGCAGAGGTCCCCTTATTGTAGATGTCCTTGTAAAGGAAGTAAATACATTCTGTCCACACGCAGGCCCATTTTATTTTAGATTATGCTGATGTTCCACTTGTGCACTTCAAGAATTGGTAGGAGAATTGCACAGGTCTTAAAGGGACAGTCAAGTCCAAAAAAACCTTTCATGATTCAAATAGGGCATGTAATTTTAAACAACTTTCCAATATAGTTTTATCACCAATTTTGCTTTGTTCTCTTGGTATTCTTAGTTGAAAGCTAAACCTAGGAGGTTCATATGCTAATTTCTTAGACCTTGAAGGCCGCCTCTGCATTTGACAGTTTTTCACCACTAGAGGGCGATAGTTCATGTGTTTCATATAGATAACATTGAGCTCATGCACGTGAACTTAAAGGAGTGAGCGCTGATTGGCTAAAATGTAGGTCTGTCAAAAGTACTGAAAGGGGCAGTCTGCAGAGGTTTAGATACAAAGTAATCACAGGGGTAAAACGTGTATTATTATAACTGTTGGTTATGCAAAACTGGGGAATGAGTAATTTAAGGGATTATCTATCTTTTAAAACAACACAAATTCTGGTGTTGACTGTCCCTTTAAAGACAAACTGCCTGCAACTTTCACATTTCTTGTTTCCAGGACTTGAATATAAAGAGAATCTGTTCTGGAGCCAAAATAGCGGTGTCTTCATCTGTGTTTCCGCTGAGGTGGGCATGTGGGTTCCGAACATTTACAAAACTTTTTTTTTTTTACCTACATATTTAATTTTTTTAAGTTGTTTTCATTCTGTCATGAATATTTGACATCTTTATTATTATATCTAATTTTTAAAGGGATAGTGTACTCAGGCAAGTTCATTGTATTTAAATATGCTGCAGGAACACCCTTTTAAATGGGCTGAGAACTCTTTCCCACCCCCTATGGAGATTGATTTCTGATATTGCCTCTTATTTACATAGGTTTTTCTTTATTTTATTTCAAATCAATAGTTATTTTAGATTCCCCCCCCCGTGATTCTCTGTATCCCTAGAAGTAAACTTTCCAGTGTCTCCGTTTCCCATGCCTTTTTCCACTTCTGTACCTCCAGGAAGTGACATATATTTAGGTTGCACTGATCTTTGTAGTATTTAAAAATAGCTAAGCCCCATGGTACAGTTACAGGTGGGGCAGGTGAGTTGGAAGAACACACATTTGGGAATTGCGACTTCATACACTAGGATGTAGTACAAGCCATAATTCATTTCTACAAGATTTAAAAGGACATGAGTTGCTTCCAGTTCCCTAGGAGGGCTACATCATAGATAAATATTTAAATTATGCATGTGTTTATAGTTGTACATTTATTTTATTTTTGCACTTCTTTTTTTTTTTAATTTTTTTTTTATCTCTTAAAGGGACATTGCAATCAATGTTTTTGTTTGTTATATTCCTGTCCTGAATCAGTTAATGATTTCTTGTCATACTTGCAGAGGCGTCATCCCTCTTCTCCACCCCAGTAAAGCAGCGGAAGCTGTAGCTATCAGCCAGGAAGGATTAATAGGGAGGACAAAAGAGGTACTAAAGTATTCATTCTAATTTACATTGAATGGTCTTAAATTGACATCAAATTCCAAATTAAACTTTCATGGATCAGACAGAGCATGCAATTTAAACAACTTTCCAATTTACCTGTGATTTGCTTATTTCTCTTGGTATCACATATTTTTTTTTCTATAAAGCATACCTAGGTAGGCTCAGGATCAGCATGTACTGCTGGGAGCTAGCGGCTAATTAGTGGCTATACATATATGCCTCTTGTTGTTGGCTCACCATATGAGCTCAGCTAGCTCCCAGTATTGCATAGCTGCTCCTTCAACAAAGAATACCAAGAGAATGACGCAAATTTAATAGATTAAATTGGAAAGGTGATTAAAATGTTATTCTTCAGGATCTGTTCCAGTACAACACAAGCTGTAGTGCTCCTGCTATAATTCGGTATGTTATTGTGACTGCTTGTTGCCATAGCAGATCACATGCAAAGGGGTCCCTGTATATATTTGTATGTCCCACAAATGATTGTGTATCCAGCATTGTAAATTGGAGACCTGACCCCTTTTGATCAGTTCACTTTATTCACATTACACAGCTCATTTCCAAATTCCAGCTGACCGCTCATGGGCGGGAGTCTTTTTTTTTTTTTTTTTTTGTGTGCATAAAAAAAGTTCTCCTGTTTATGACTTTCAAAGAGGTGTATTCCCGAAGTGTTCTTGATTTGCCGAACCCTGTGATTTGTACTTACAAAGTGACAGTGCTAAATAATAATTTTTTTTGCAATGCAGTGTTTAATTGCTGACATGCTATGAGTTTAATGTCAGATGAAACTATCGTGTAAATATGAGTAAGTGGTGCGTTCATTTATTTTTGAATGGGAAAATAAGTGTTAAAGGGACATGAAACCCCACTTTTTCTTTCATGATTCATATAGAGCATAGAATTATAAGCAACTTTACAATTTACCTCATCAATTTTGCTTCATTTTCATAGTTTCCTTTGCTGAAAGAGCAGCAATGCACTACTGAAAGCTAGCTGAATACATATAGTGAGCCAATGACAAGAGGCAAATATTTGCTGGCACCAATCACCAGCTAGCTCCCAGTAGTGTAGGATATGTACATATTCTCTCTCTTCCTTTTTTTTTTTTTTTTTTTTTTTTAAACACAGGACGCCAAAAGAACAAAGCACATTTGAAAATAGAAGTAAATATTACATGATTAATAATGCAAGTTTAATTTTGACTTTCTTATCCCTTTAAGTAAAAATATTAAATTAAACTATTAAGTATTTGGTTTTGTACTTCCAAGTAATCCTCACTGGCTGATAAGACCAGTTGCCTCTATTGGTGGAGAGAGACATGCCTCTGCGAGTATTACAAGAAGCATTCATTTATTAAGGACAAGGACTTTATTTTTTTTTTATTTTTTTTATTTTTTAAAATTCCGTCTTTTAGATGATACAAAAAAATATTGACTGCAATATCCCTTTAAGGATCTTTGTATGTGTCAGCCATATTAAGAACATATCAAAGATGTTTGGAATTTCTGTTTCAGCTTAATTATTGTAAACTAGTGTTAAAGCCCGTGTACACGGGCCAAAATGTTCCCCTCCAAGATACTTTCTCTTGCCTTTATTCTTCCCCCTCCCTACACGCTAATATCCCCCTGTACCTCCTCCTCCTTCCTTCCACTTCCCTTCCACTCTTACCATACATTTTTTTTTTTCTTTTCTGTAGAGTAGCAGTCCCACGTGTTACCGCACCACCGCTGATCGGCTTCAGTACCTCTGCATGACTATTTCTGCACTGCCCCACTCGTGGGGTATGCGGAAATAGCGCAATCTCGCTACTTTAGTGAGATCGCGACAGAGAGAGGCCCAGGGCTTAACGACCAGTGTCGTCCTCGCGCAGTCTCTACTGCACATCAGTGCTGGTCGTTAAGGCCAGATATGTTTGTCTTGCGCAGTCTTTACTGCGCATGACTGTTCCGGACAAACATACTTGGCCTTTTATTATATAGGATTAACGTTGCCCACCTTTTAATCTACAAGTTCTCTGATTGAGAAATGAACTGCTTGATTGAACCCTATTTAGTCACATGCGCTCATGATTGATTCAGAAATCTAGGTGGATTTGAGTCAGAGGCTGACACAGTACACATTTTATTTTAGTAGTTCAACCTGTTACATCACTAGCGGCCTGCATAGACCACAAATCTCCTCTCTCACTAGGTTACTATGTGACCACGTAAAACATTACAAATATATTTGGTTATGTATCCCTAAATATATTCATGTTTACATTTCCCGGGCTTTGTTTACATTTCCAGCAGTCAAGAAAAAAGAAATAAAAAGCACATGCTTATAATGTTTAATTATTACCTCTGTGCAGGTATTGGAGATAAACAAGCAGGGCATTGTGTTATTTAAAGGGAAAGTAAATACTTTGCAGTTGTACTATACAATGTATAATTGTTTACAATAAATATAAGCTTTGTAATATGCCATATTATTCATTTTGCCCTTCTTTTCCTGTAATTTTATATCTGAAAATGAAGTTTTCCCAATTCTCAGACTTGCAAGTATACTTGACATACTTCACAAGAATAACCCTACTACATATCTGTTCTTAAAGGAATAGTCTAGTATAATCTTGTAATTTCAAATCAACTCAGATCACATCAGACTTTCCCAGGTTTAGTCACAAAGCTACCTGGCTAGTTAGTGACCATCCTTAAAGGGGGATTTATTCACATCCATACTGTTTAGGTTTATCCTCTCTGTAATAGATACTATATTTTAAAAGGAGGTTTAAAGGAATATGAAAAACATTTTTTGTTCTTTCATGATTCAGATAGAGCATGCGATTTTAAGCAACTTTCTAACTTACTCCAATTATATTTTTTTCTTAATTCTTTTTGTATCTTTATTTGAAAAGCAGGAATGTAAGCTTAGGAGCCTGCCCATTTTTAGTTTAGCGCCAGGGTAGCGCTTGCTGATTGGTGGCTACATTCTTTATATAAAAAAAAAAACATTCTAAACAGTGATTGCTTGATCAGTGCAAGAGCTTATGCGTATCCTTGTATCTCCATAGTAAAAGAGACCTTTAAAATAAATTTTGAGCATTGTCTTATGTCAAAGGAATGCAATAGAATGCAACATTTTGCTAAGTAAATTTAGCTTTTATTGGTTTAAAAACATAATTTATGCTTACCTGATAAATTTATTTCTCTTGTAGTGTGTTCAGTCCACGGGTCATCCATTACTTATGGGATATATTCTCCTCCCCAACAGGAAGTTGCAAGAGGATCACCCAAGCAGAGCTGCTATATAGCTCCTCCCCTCACATGTCATATCCAGTCATTCGACCGAAACAAGACAAGAAAGGAGAAACCATAGGGTGCAGTGGTGACTGGAGTTTTAATTAAAATTTAGAACTGCCTCAAAAAAGACAGGGCGGGCCGTGGACTGAACACACTACAAGAGAAATAAATTTATCAGGTAAGCATAAATTATGTTTTCTCTTGTTAAGTGTGTTCAGTCCACGGGTCATCCATTACTTATGGGATACCAAAGCTAAAGTACACGGATGATGGGAGGGACAAGGCAGGAACATTAAACAGAAGGAACCACTGCCTGTAGAACCTTTCTCCCAAAACCAGCCTCCGAAGAAGCGTCAAATTTGTAAAATTTTGAAAAGGTATGAAGTGAAGACCAAGTTGCAGCCTTGCAAATCTGTTCAACAGAGGCCTCATTCTTAAAGGCCCAGGTAGTAATTCTTTCAGGAGGCTGCTGTCCAGCAGTCTCATAGGCTAAGCGTATTATGCTACGAAGCCAAAAAGAGAGAGGCCGAAGCCTTTTGACCTCTCCTCTGACCAGAATAAACGACAAACAGAGAAGAAGTTTGCCGAAAATCTTTAGTTGCCTGTAAGTAGAACTTTAGGGTACGGACTATGTCCAGATTATGCAAAAGACGTTCCTTCTTTGAAGAAGGATTAGGACACAATGAAGGAACAACAATCTCTTGATTGATATTCCTGTTAGAAACAACCTTAGGTAAAAACCCAGGTTTAGTACGCAGAACTACCTTGTCTGAATGAAAAATCAGATAAGGAGAATCACAATGTAAGGCAGATAACTCAGAGACTCTTCGAGCCTAGGAAATAGCCATCAAAAACAGAACTTTCCAAGATAAAAGCTTAATATCAATGGAATGAAGGGGTTCAAACGGAACACCCTGAAGGACTTTAAGAACCAAGTTTAAGCTCCACGGAGGAGCAACAGTTTTAAACACAGGCTTAATCCTAGCCAAAGCCTGACAAAAAGCCTGGACGTCTGGATTTTCTGCCAGACGTTTGTGTAAAAGAATAGACAGAGCAGAAATCTGACCCTTTAACGAACTAGCGGATAAACCCTTTTCTAAACCTTCTTGTAGAAAAGCCAATATCCTAGGAATCCTAACCTTACTCCATGAGTAACTCTTGGATTCACACCAATATAAATATTTACGCCATATCTTATGGTAAATTTTTCTGGTAACAGGTTTCCGAGCCTGTATTAACGTATCAATAACAGACTACGAAAAACCACGCTTCGATAGAATCAAGCGTTCAATCTCCATGCAGTCAGTCTCAGAGAAATTAGGCTTGGATGGTTGAAAGGACCCTGAATTAGAAGGTCCTGCCTCAGAGGCAGAGACCATGGTGGACAGGACGACATGTCCACTAGGTCTGCATACCAGGTCCTGCGTGGCCACGCAGGCGCTATCAGAATCACCAATGCTCTCTCCTGTTTGATCCTGGCAATCAGTCGAGGTAGCAACGGAAATGGTGGAAACACATAAGCCATGTTGAAAACCCAAGGGGCTGCTAGTGCATCTACCAGCACCGCTCCCGGGTCCCTGGACCTGGATCCGTAACAAGGAAGCTTGGCGTTCTGGCGAGATGACATGAGATCCAGCTCCGGTTCGCCCCAACGAAGAATCAGTTGAGCAAACACCTCCGGGTGAAGTTCCCACTCCCCCGGATGAAAGGTCTGGCGACTTAGAAAGTCCGCCTCCCAGTTCTCCACGCCTGGGATGTAGATCGCTGACAGGTGGCAAGAGTGAGACTCTGCCCAGCGAATTATCTTCGAGACTTCCAACATCGCTAGGGAACTCCTGGTTCCCCCTTGATGATTGATGTAAGCCACAGTCGTGATGTTGTCCGACTGAAATCTGATGAACCTCAGTGTTGCTGAGGCCAAGCTAGAAGAGCATTGAATATTGCTCTTAATTCCAGAATGTTTATTGGGAGGAGTTTCTCCTCCTGAGTCCACGATCCCTGAGCCTTCAGGGAGTTCCAGACTGCACCCCAGCCTAGTAGGCTGGCATCTGTTGTTACAATCGTCCAATCTGGTCTGCGAAAAGTCATTCCTTTGGACAGATGAACCCGCGACAACCACCAGAGAAGAGAATCTCTGGCCTCCTGGTCCAGATTTAGTAAAGGGGACAGATCTGAGTAATCCCCATTCCACTGACTTAGCATGCATAGTTGCAGCGGTCTGAGATGTAGGCGGATGTAGGCGCGCAAATGGCACTATGTCCATTGCCGCGACAATTAAGCCGATTACTTCCATGCACTGAGCTACTGATGGGCTTGGAATGGAATGAAGGACACGGCAAGCATTTAGGATTTTTGATAACCTGGACTCCGTCAGGTAAATCTTCATCTCTACAGAATCTATAAGAGTCTCTAGAAAGGGAACCCTTGTGAGTGGGAACAGAGAACTCTTTTCCATGTTCACTTTCCACCCATGCAACCTCAGAAATGCTAGAACTATCTCTGTATGAGACTTTTCATTTTGAAAAGTTGACGCTTGTATCAGGATGTCGTCTAGGTACGGAGCCACCGCTATGCCTCGCGGTCTTAGTACCGCCAGAAGCGAGCCCAAAACCTTTGTAAAAATTCTCTGGGCCATAGCCAACCCGAAGGGAAGAGCTACAAACTGGTAATGCCTGTCTAGAAAGGCAAACCTTAGGTACCGATAATGATCCTTGTGAATCGGTATGTGAAGGTAGGCATCCTTCAAGTCCACTGTGGTCATATACTGACCCTCTTGGATCATGGGTAGGATGGTTCGAATAGTTTCCATTTTGAACGATGGAACTCTTAGGAATTTGTTTAAGATCTTCAGGTCCAAGATTGGCCTGAAGGTTCCCTCTTTTTTGGGAACCACAAACAGATTTGAGTAAAAACCTTGCCCTTGTTCCGTCCGCGGAACCGGGTGGATCACTCCTATTACTAAGAGGTCTTGTACACATCGTAGAAATGCCTCTTTCTTTATTAGGTTTGTTGATAACCTTGACAGATGAAATCTCCCTTGTGGAGGAGAAGTTTTGAAGTCCAGAAGGTATCCCTGAGATATGATCTCCAACGCCCAAGGATCCTGGACATCTCTTGCCCAGGCCTGGGCGAAGAGAGAAAGTCTGCCCCCCACTAGATCCGTTTCCGGATAGGGGGCCCTTTATTCATGCTGTCTTAGGGGCAGAAGTAGGTTTTCTGGCCTGCTTGCCCTTGTTCCAGGACTGGTTGCCTTTCCAACCCTGTCTGTAACGAGTAGCAGTCCCTTCCTGTTTTGGAGCGGAGGAAGTTGATGCTGCTCCTGCCTTGAAATTACGAAAGGCACGAAAATTAGACTGTTTGGCCTTTTGATTTGGCCCTGTCCTGAGGAAGGGTGTGACCCTTACCTCCAGTAATGTCAGCAATAATTTCTTTCAAGCCGGGCCCGAATAAGGTTTGCCCTTTGAAAGGAATATTAAGCAATTTAGATTTAGAATTTACATCTGCTGACCAGGATTTAAGCCATAGCGCTCTGCGCGCCTGGATGGCGAATCCGGAGTTCTTAGCCGTTAGTTTGGGTAAATGCACAACGGCATCCGAAACGCATTAGCTAGCTTAAGGGCTTTAAGCTTGTTCATAATCTCATCCAATGGTGCTGTGCGAATAGCCTCTTCCAGAGACTCAAACCAGAATGCCGCTGCAGCAGTGACGGGCGCAATGCATGCAAGGGGCTGTAATATAAAACCTTGTTGAACAAACATTTTCTTAAGGTAACCTTCTAATTTTTTATCCATTGGATCTGAGAAAGCACAACTATCCTCCACCAGGATAGTGGTACGCTTGGCTAAAATAGAAACTGCTCCCTCCACCTTAGGGACCGTCTGCCATAAGTCTTGTGTGGTGGCGTCTATTGGGAACATTTTTCTAAATATCGGAGGAGGGGAAAAGGGCACACCGGGTCTATCCCACTCCTTGCTAATAATCTCTGTAAGCCTTTTAGGTATAGGAAAAACGTCAGTACACACCGGTACCGCATAGTATTTATCCAGCCTACATAATTTCTCTGGGATTGCAACCGTGTCGCAATCGTTCAGAGCCGCTAACACCTCCCCTAGCAATACACGGAGGTTCTCAAGCTTAAATTAAAAATTTGAAATTTCTGAATCCGGTCTCCCCGGATAAGATCCGTCACCCACAGAATGAAGCTCTCCGTCCTCATGTTCTGCAAATTGTGACGCAGTATCGGACATGGCTCTCGTGTCATCGGCGCGCTCTGTTCTAAACCCAGAGCTATCGCGCTTGCCTCTTAACTCAGGCAAATTAGATAATATGAAAAGAAAAAACAGAAGCGCCACATGGCCCAATATTGTTTGTTCAGAGATGGATAAATCTTAAGGTGATGAGTAAACTCACGTTTAGTAGAGCACCTCAATTAGTGCTAGATATACGGTCTGGGATCTATTGGGTCACCCAGAAGACCAACCTCCTGCACAGGAACTGATGTCTATATAGGCGAGAGGGAGACACAGGTGCCAATATGGCCTAGTATTGCTGGTGCAAAGGTGTCAATACAAGCAAAGAGAGGAATAATACTCACAAAGTGTGAAGCACCTCTTGTGGTGCTATAGAGGCATGAAGGGGTCAATTCAGTCACCCAACAGACTTCTAGCCAGAGATACAAATGGATCCAAAGGTGCACAGGATCCCACAACTGGTCCAGAAAAACGATTATTCCTCCAGAGAGGGATAAAAGATATATGTCCCAAAGAAAAATGCAGCAAGTGTTCAATATATTAAAAGTTGATTTTAATAAAAATTATAAAAATAACAGGCAACGCGTTTCTCAGCAGATAGCTGTTTCATCAATTTAAAATTTGAAATTTCTGAATCCGGTCTCCCCGGATAAGATCCGTCACCCACAGAATGAAGCTCTCCGTCCTCATGTTCTGCAAATTGTGACGCAGTATCGGACATGGCTCTCGTGTCATCGGCGCGCTCTGTTCTAAACCCAGAGCTATCGCGCTTGCCTCTTAACTCAGGCAAATTAGATAATACTTCTTTCATAACATTAGCCATATCATGCAAAGTGATTTGTAAGGGCCTTGATGTACTTGGCGCCACAATCTCACGCACCTCCTGAGCGGGAGGCGAAGGTACTGACACGTGAGGAGAGTTAGGCGGCATAACTTCCCCCTCGTTGTCTGGTGATAATTTCTTTACCGGTAAAGACTGACTTTTATTTAAAGTAACATCAATACAATTGGTACACATATTTCTATTGGGCTCCACATTGGCTTTAAAACATAATGAACAAGCAGATTCATCTGTATCAGATATGTTTAAACAGACTAGCAATGAAGGCTAGCAAGCTTGGAAAAAATCTTTCAATAAATTTACAAGCAATAGAAAAAACGCTGCAGCGCTTTTAAAAACACAAAAAAACTGTCACAGTTGAAGTAACAATGAACTAATTCAGTTATAGCCAACAATTTTAACAGTAAATGTATGAATTTAGCAGAGGATTGCACCCACTAGCAAACGGATGATTAACCCCTCAATACCCAAAAACGGATAATCAATTTAAGATTTAACGCTTTTATCACAGTCAAACACACTGTCACAGGTCTGCTGTGACTGATTACCTCCCTCAAAAATGAATTTTGAAGACCCCTGCGCCCTCTGGAGACGTCCTGGATCAAGGAGGAAGAAGCAGTAAGACTGTGCAAGAATTTTAACTGTGCAACAAGGTGCTAAAAAAGGCCCCTCCCACTCATATTACAACAGTGGGAGACCTGTTACAACGGTTTCTATGCAGAAATATACGTTAGCAATATGGAAAAAAATCATGCCCAAAAGGATTTATCACCAAAGTACCTCACAAAACGAATAACATGCCAGTAAACGTTTTAAAAACAACTTTCCAGTGTTATGCAAAGTTATCACTAAGCCTGCTACCAGTCGCTTTTACTGCAGTTAAGGCTCATACATTTATTTCAGTATTAACAGTATTTTCTCAGTCAAATTCTAGTCCCTAGAAAATAACTCAACTGCGCATACATTTATCAGCCTGATACCAGTCGCTACTACTGCATTAAAGGCTGTACTTACATCATATGGGTAACAGCAGTGTTTTCTTAGTCAATTCCATTCCTAGAAAATATTACTGCACATACCTCATTTGCGGGGGACCCCGCATGCTATTCCCTTTTCTGAAGTTACCCCACTCCTCAGAATGTGCGAGAACAGCCAGTGGATCTTAGTTACGTCTGCTAAGATCATTGAAAAACGCAGGCAGATTCTTCTTCTAAATACTGCCTGAGAGAAAAACAGCACACTCCGGTGCCATTTAAAAATAACAAACTTTTGATTGAAGAAATAAATTAAGTATAAAACACCACTCCTCTTGCGGACCTCCTATGTTGAGACTTGCAAGAGAATGACTGGATATGACATGTGAGGGGAGGAGCTATATAGCAGCTCTGCTTGGGTGATCCTCTTGCAACTTCCTGTTGAGGAGGAGAATATATCCCATAAGTAATGGATGACCCGTGGACTGAACACACTTAACAAGAGAAATAGTTATTTGCTATTTAGATCTTTTGCAATCCAGTGTTTAATTGCCGGTATATACTTTCTATAAGTGTGTTTATATGATTTACATTTTATAAAATTTGTAAATTACTTTAATTTCCCTTTTTAAATGGGAAAGAACAACTAGGCACAAGCAATAATTTTATGATTAATAAGATGAGGAGGCAACATTAAAATATGTTACAATGTATTTATTTTTTCTTGGGGAAGGGGCGTTGGGAGATAAAAATGACCAGTCATATTAACAATAATGAGACAACCAAATACAATATATATTCACAGTACAGATAGAAAACCCTTTATCCAAACTGTTTGGTACCAGATATGGTTTGGATAAAGGATTTTTGGAATAGTTTGGATTTTAGAATATGGGACAGTTTGGAGAGCAGATGGAACCAAGTGTAAACAACAAGATCTTATGTCATTTTGACAATATTTCCATGTCCTCATACAGCTTATAATGTAACCTAAAGGTAGTTTTAATAATGTAATACTTTTGTATGCATAGCACACTCAGAATGATAGTACAGTAATGTAATCAGAAAGGCAATGTTTGTTGTTTTAAATAAATATAGACTATTATTTGCATTTTAGATCACAAAAAACAAACAAACCAAAGACAGAGAAGATTCTGACTTACTGGCAGGGGAAGTAGTAATTTCTTATTTTATTTTTAAAATATTAAAATTTTGGATTTTAGAATGTTGGGTTTTTTTATTTTAATTTTTTTTGCATTTTGAAATTCTGGATTTGGGGATTTGTACCTGTATTCACCCAATTTCATAACTGTAAGGCAAGTGTCTATCAAGTTAAGTACTTTTCATTTTTATGACCAGCAAGTAATAACTAGAGGATAATGTGACGCCTCATTTGAAAGAAGAAAGTTCTCAAGTGTTTTTGGGTTTATAATAGAGAGAGTTCCATAATTATCTTGCCATTTCATATTACTCTAAACTTGCTTGTGTTAATCTAGAAGTCTCTTCTTCCTAATCAGGTGTCTCATGCCCCTATATAACCATACAATTTAGGAATAATTAGACATATTTGTGTGTGTGCAATAAATAAGGGGCCACTGGCTTCTTAAAATTAAGCCCTGGTACCCTGGTTTAGAAGCCACAAGACTGTCATGGGTTCCCTTACTTACCACCCTGGCTGCAAACAACTAAACCTAACATTTAGCTTGGTGCGGCTACATCCTTTCTAGGCTTCACAGCTATGAAATACAAATGTGTATATGTTATGGGTAAAGTCAGATATTGGGTAACCCTAGGACATTACCCAAGTGGCTGTGGTTAAAGCCCAATGTATGATCATAAATCCCCCTCAGAGTGCGGAGTCACCGCATCAAACATATATAGCACGCATTGTATTTCCCCCATCTTCACTATCTTTTTTTTGCCTCTGGCTGGAGGGTTCAAGGGTGACGAAACCCCCCTTGTAAACCTCATTCCCCAAGGTTCACTTGGGGTGGATGCCAGAGGATTGGCGGGCGCCTTCCTTAAACCACGCCCCCCAGGCGGAGGCAAAAAAAATAGTGTAGATGGGAAAATTACAGTTCATCAGGCTTTACCCACCGACGCTTACCCGGGTAATCCTAGGATTATACTAAAACTGACATTCTGGTCAAAAATTTCCTAACTTCAATATGGAATAACACTATTAACAGATGAGATATATATATATATATATATCTTTTTTTAAACGGACATTATACATCTAGATTTTTCTTTGCATAAATGTTTTGTAGATGATTCATTTTTATAGCCCATACAGTTTTTTTTTATTTTTTGTTGTTTTTTTTTTTTAAATGGTTTTGCTTATTTTTAAATATCATTGCTCTGATTTTCAGACTCCTAACCAAGCCCCAAAGTTTTAGGAGAATACCGACGTATACCTACTCCAGCTTGCTTCTGTTTGTGTAAAGGGTCTTTTCATATGCTAAGGAAGGGGGAGTGTCTGCTATTTCCCACTTGCAGTGGGTGTTCCAGTAACCTTTTAAACAGAACTAAACTGGAAGCTTCTAAGTAAGTTTTTAAACCGTTTTATACTGGATTTTTATATCCGTATCTGACTGTGCATATT
Organism: Bombina bombina; assembly: GCF_027579735.1. NCBI lineage: Eukaryota > Metazoa > Chordata > Amphibia > Anura > Bombinatoridae > Bombina > Bombina bombina. The sequence continues at coordinate 54,932,164 of NC_069507.1, read as the reverse complement.
ATTCTTTATGGTAGTGTCTATTGCATGCAGTTATATGAAAATTGGTGTATACTGTCCCTTTAAATGTAACCTTAAACTAATACTGCAGTATTGGCTTTGTGCTTCCTACTAATTCTCACTGGCTGATGAAGACAACTACTTCTGGTTTACTGTTGGAGAGGGGCACTCTGCAATAATGTCAAGAGCATTGATTTGTTCAGGACAGGAACAGGAGTGTAAAATAAATGCATAAAGACTGAAAAACATTTTAAAACATCCATGTTTATAATACCTGTAAGAGAGGAAGCGATATCTAGACTATAATGATAATGTGATATGAATGTTATGCAGGCCTGGGCTTGAACTCGGGTCATTTAGCTCCTATACATAAACACACTCTTGCACACATACACGCCCTCATCTGGCACACTATTATTTCCTATTTCATTTTTTTGGGCAGATGTTATTTGTTACATTATAGCAGTCCCATTGTCTGACAATGCTTTCATCAAGGGTTGGAAAAATCCTGGGAGCCTGTGTGTCTGTGGTGCCAATGTTTAACTATGTTCAGCACTTAAAGGGACACACAATCAAAATTAAACTTTCATTATTCAGATAGAGCATGCTATTTTAAATAACTTTCCAATTTACTTCCATTAACAAAATGTGCACAGTATTTTTATATTTAAACTTTTTGAGTCACCAGCTCCTACTGAGCATGTGCAAGAATAAGTGTGTATGCATTTGTGAATGGCTGATGGCTGTCACATGGTATGTGTATGCATTTGTGATTGGCTGATGGCTGTCACATGGCACAGGGTGTGTGGAAAGAGACATAACTTTTAAAATTGTCAGAAAAGAAATCTACTCATTTGAAGTGCTATTGCATTGTCTTGTTATCTTGCATTTGTTGATTATGCATATCTACTGTGTTGACTGGTCCTTTAAAGGGACACGCATGTAGTTTTAAGAATTTACTTCCTTTGCACACTCTCTTTTTATATTCACACTTTCTGGGGAACAAGATTCTACTGAGCATGTGCACAAGCTCACAGGGTATACGTCTGTATATTTTATTCCGACAGGGGTCGGAAAATGGGAGAAAAAATATTTGTTAGAAAAAATATCTGCTTCTTTAAATTTCAGAGTCAGTGTTAAATAATTGTCTTTTTATTATGAACCTGTTAATAATGCAATTCTACTGGATTGAGTGGTCCTTTAAGATTAAAACACGCTAACTCACTTTTGAAAAACGTATAATATAGCACAGTGCTTGACGAATATGTTCAAAAATTAGGAGCCAGTAAAGAATATTTAGGAGCCAGGCATATTTTTTAGGAGCCAGACAGTTGGATTTGTATATAGATATATGGAGAATAACCCAAAAAGTTAGGAGCCAGGGGTAAAATTCTAGGTGCCAGTGGCTCCCAGGCTCCTGGGTTTGTCGAGCCCTGATATAGCAATCAGATGTAGATATATCCTAGTTTTATAATGTATTTAGCCTGTTTAATAATATTTATGGACCAATCTTCTCATTGACTACCAAAGTGCTGGAAAATTTTATTGGGGATAAACTATATACTATTATATCATTTGCTTTTCTTTATTGGTATCCTTTGTTGAAAGCATACCTAGGTAGGCTCAGGAGCAGTAGTGCACTACTGGGAGCTAGCTGCTGATTGCTGGCTATCATTGAAAATTTCTAAAAAAAAAAAAAAAAAAAAAAAAAAAAAAAAAGGGGGGGGGCTGTCTCTTGAAAGATGTTTTTTAATTGCACATATATGGATTTGTACTTCCATGTCTCTCTAACCCACAAGTAGAAATCTGAAGCCTTTCATGTGTTTGAGGTCATATTATTTACCTTTCTGCTACTTCCTGTGGGTCACTGATGATGTCACATAGTCATGTGCAATAGGAAGTGATCCTATGCATATTCTTGCTATTTCTATTTAAATGGTAAATAAAAAAGGCAGAAATTCATGCATGTAATATAGCTGGTATGTCTGATTGGCTGTGTTACATACAGCTGGCAGTTTGATGAGTAAATATTTCTGTATATTTCTTGTTTTATCTTTTTTTTATATAAAGAATGACTTGTGACTTGATAAGTGTTGGTTTATTTTTCCCAGAGGTCTGTTTGTTAAAGTGCCAACCCAGCTCCTCCGGTTGCCTTAGGCTATGATGAATTTACACTTTATTCACCGTGGAATCTTAAGAGTCTCAAAAAGGACTTGTTTGACCTGTTTTTTTTTTTTGTTTTTTTTTTTTTTACAGAAGCAGTGTGTGGGCCTGAGACAGAAACTTCTAATATAAGTTTGATTTTGTGTATGGGAGAGTGAGCAAACATCACTCAATGCCTTTTGAACTTGGTGAAACTAATTTAAGTCTCTTATTGAGAGTCTTAATCTTGTGCTTACTTGTATTTGATTGTACGTTATCTGGGCGCAGGCTGCAATTTAAAGGCACCGCATAGGTAAAAACTTTGTAAATTATTTTCATAATGTATTACTTTTCAAAGTGAAAATTGTGTGTGTCCCACTCCTGGAGAACATATTCTGCAGGATTGTGAACTTTTGACCTTGCAACATTCTACACAGTGATTGCTTAAAGGGACATTATGCACTCATTTTTTTTTTTTTGCATAAATGTTTTCTAGATCTATTTATATAGCCCATAAAGGTTTTTTTTTACAAAAATGTATAGTTTTGCTTATTTTTAAATAACATTGCTCTGATTTTCAGAGTCCTAACCAAGCCCCAAAGTTTTACGAGAATACCGTCAGCTACCTTCTCCAGCTTGCTCCTGTTTGTGTAAAGGGTCTTTCTTCTGTTATGTGTGATCAGTCCACGGGTCATCATTACTTCTGGGATATAACTCCTCCCCAACAGGAAATGCAAGAGGATTCACCCAGCAGAGCTGCATATAGCTCCTCCCCTCTACGTCAGTCCCAGTCATTCTCTTGCACCCAACGACTAGATAGGATGTGTGAGAGGACTATGGTGATTATACTTAGTTTTTATGACTTCAATCAAAAGTTTGTTATTTTACAATAGCACCGGAGCGTGTTATTACTTCTCTGGCAGAGTTTGAGGAAGAATCTACCAGAGTTTTTTTACTATGATTTTAACCGGAGTAGTTAAGATCATATTGCTGTTCTCGGCCATCTGAGGGAGGTAAAAGCTTCAGATCAGGGGACAGCGGGCAGATGAATCTGCATTGAGGTATGTAGCAGTTTTTATTTTCTGAATGGAATTGATGAGAAAAGCCTGCCATACCGTTATAATGACATGTATGTATACACTTCAGTATTCTGGGGATGGTATTTCACCGGAACTACTCTGTTAAAAGTCACTAATCCTTTTAATAAGTATTTATCATGTTAAACGTTTTTGCTGGAATGTAGAATCGTTTACATTTCTGAGGTACTGAGTGAATAAATATTTGGGCATTATTTTCCACTTGGCAGTTGTTTGGTTTTAATTGTGGCAGTTTCGTTTCTCTTCACTGCTGTGTGCGAGGGAGGGGCCGTTTTTGGCGCTCTTTGCTACGCATCAAAAAATTTCCAGTCAGTTATTCTTATATTTCCTGCATGATCCGGTTCATCTCCGACAGATCTCAGGGGTCTTCAAACTTCTTTAGAGGGAGGTAGATTCTCTCAGCAGAGCTGTGAGAATTTTATATTGACTGTGAATAAAAACGTTGCTCTGCAATTTTTATGTCAAATTTAATTATTGTTATTTTACTATGGGAACAAACCTTTGCTAAAAGTTGTGTTGTTTTAAAGTTTGATGCTATAACTGTTTTTTCAGTTCATTATATCAACTGTCATTTAATCGTTTAGTACCTCTTTGAGGCACAGTACGTTTTTGCTAAAGAAGATTATAACCAAGTTGCAAGTTTATTGCTAGTGTGTTAAACATGTCTGACTCAGAGGAAGATATCTGTGTCATTTGTTCCAATGCCAAGGTGGAGCCCAATAGAAATTTATGTACTAACTGTATTGATGCTACTTTAAATAAAAGTCAATCTGTACAATTTGAACAAATTTCACCAAACAGCGAGGGGAGAGTTATGCCGACTAACTCGCCTCACGCGGCAGTACCTGCATCTCCCGCCCGGGAGGTGCGTGATATTATGGCGCCTTGTACATCTGGGCGGCCATTACAGATAACATTACAAGATATGGCTACTGTTATGACTGAAGTTTTGTCTAAATTACCAGAACTAAGAGGCAAGCGTGATCACTCTGGGGTGAGAACAGAGTGCGCTGACAATACTAGGGCCATGTCTGATACTGCGTCACAGCTTGCAGAGCATGAGGACGGAGAGCTTCATTCTGTGGGTGACGGTTCTGATCCAAACAGATTGGATTCAGATATTTCAAATTTTAAATTTAAATTGGAGAACCTCCGTGTATTACTAGGGGAGGTTTTAGCAGCTCTCAATGATTGTAACACCGTTGCAATACCAGAGAAACTGTGTAGGTTGGATAAATACTTTGCGGTACCGGCGAGTACTGACGTTTTTCCTATACCTAAGAGATTAACTGAAATTGTTACTAAGGAGTGGGATAGACCCGGTGTGCCGTTCTCACCCCCTCCAATATTTAGAAAGATGTTTCCAATAGACGCCACCACTCGGGACTTATGGCAAACGGTCCCTAAGGTGGAGGGAGCAGTTTCTACTTTAGCTAAGCGTACCACTATCCCGGTGGAGGATAGCTGTGCTTTTTCAGATCCAATGGATAAAAAATTAGAGGGTTACCTTAAGAAAATGTTTGTTCAACAAGGTTTTATATTGCAACCCCTTGCATGTATCGCGCCGATTACGGCTGCGGCAGCATTTTGGATTGATTCTCTGGAAGAGAACCTTAGTTCAGCTACGCTAGACGACATTACGGACAGGCTTAGAGTCCTTAAACTAGCTAATTCATTCATTTCGGAGGCCGTAGTACATTTAACCAAACTTACGGCTAAGAACTCAGGATTCGCCATCCAGGCACGTAGGGCGCTGTGGCTAAAATCCTGGTCAGCTGATGTTACTTCTAAGTCCAAATTACTTAATATACCTTTCAAGGGGCAGTCCTTATTTGGGCCCGGTTTGAAAGAAATTATCGCTGACATTACAGGAGGTAAGGGCCACGCCCTACCTCAAGACAAAGCCAAAGCTAAGGCTAGACAGTCTAATTTTCGTCCCTTTCGGAATTTCAAAACAGGAGCAGCATCAACCTCCACTGCACCAAAACAGGAGGGAGCTGTTGCTCGTTACAGGCAAGGCTGGAAGCCTAACCAGTCCTGGAACAAGGGCAAACAGGCCAGGAAACCTGCTGCTGCCCCAAAGACAGCATGAACCGAGAGCCCCCGATCCGGGACCGGATCTAGTGGGGGGCAGACTTTCTCTCTTCGCCCAGGCCTGGGCAAGAGATGTTCAGGATCCCTGGGCGCTAGAGATCATATCTCAGGGATACCTTCTAGACTTCAAATTATCTCCCCCAAGAGGGAGATTTCATCTGTCAAGGTTGTCAACAAACCAGATAAAGAAAGAAGCGTTTCTACGCTGTGTACAAGATCTGTTATTAATGGGAGTGATCCATCCGGTTCCGCGGTCGGAACAAGGACAAGGGTTCTACTCAAACCTGTTTGTGGTTCCCAAAAAAGAGGGAACTTTCAGGCCGATCTTAGATTTAAAGATTCTAAACAAATTCCTAAGAGTTCCATCGTTCAAAATGGAAACTATTCGGACAATCTTACCCATGATCCAAAAGGGTCAGTACATGACCACAGTGGATTTAAAAGATGCTTACCTTCACATACCGATTCACAAAGATCATCACCGGTATCTACGGTTTGCCTTCCTAGACAGGCACTACCAGTTTGTAGCTCTTCCATTCGGATTGGCTACGGCTCCAAGAATCTTCACAAAGGTTCTGGGTGCCCTTCTGGCGGTACTAAGACCGCGAGGGATTTCGGTAGCTCCGTACCTAGACGACATTCTAATACAAGCTTCAAGCTTTCAAACTGCCAAGTCTCATACAGAGTTAGTTCTGGCATTTCTAAGGTCGCATGGATGGAAAGTGAACGAAAAGAAGAGTTCTCTTTTTCCTCTCACAAGAGTTCCATTCTTGGGGACTCTTATAGATTCTGTAGAAATGAAGATTTACCTGACAGAAGACAGGTTAACAAAGCTTCAAAATGCATGCCGTGTCCTTCATTCCATTCAACACCCGTCAGTAGCTCAATGCATGGAGGTGATCGGCTTAATGGTAGCGGCAATGGACATAGTACCTTTTGCACGCCTACACCTCAGACCGCTGCAATTGTGCATGCTAAGTCAGTGGAATGGGGATTACTCAGATTTGTCCCCTACTCTGAATCTGAATCAAGAGACCAGAAATTCTCTTCTATGGTGGCTTTATCGGCCACACCTGTCCAGGGGGATGCCATTCAGCAGGCCAGACTGGACAATTGTAACAACAGACGCCAGCCTACTAGGTTGGGGCGCTGTCTGGAATTCTCTGAAGGCTCAGGGACTATGGAATCAGGAGGAGAGTCTCCTTCCAATAAACATTCTGGAATTGAGAGCAGTTCTCAATGCCCTTCTGGCTTGGCCCCAATTAACAACTCGGGGGTTCATCAGGTTTCAGTCGGACAACATCACGACTGTAGCTTACATCAACCATCAGGGAGGGACAAGAAGCTCCCTAGCAATGATGGAAGTATCAAAGATAATTCGCTGGGCAGAGTCTCACTCTTGCCACCTGTCAGCAATCCACATCCCGGGAGTGGAGAACTGGGAGGCGGATTTCTTGAGTCGCCAGACTTTTCATCCGGGGGAGTGGGAACTTCATCCGGAGGTCTTTGCCCAAATACTTCGACGTTGGGGCAAACCAGAGATAGATCTCATGGCGTCTCGCCAGAACGCCAAACTTCCTCACTACGGGTCCAGATCCAGGGATCCGGGAGCGGTTCTGATAGATGCTTTGACAGCACCTTGGAACTTCGGGATGGCTTATGTGTTTCCACCCTTCCCGCTGCTTCCTCGATTGATTGCCAAAATCAAACAGGAGAGAGCATCAGTGATTCTAATAGCGCCTGCATGGCCACGCAGGACTTGGTATGCAGATCTAGTGGACATGTCATCCTGTCCGCCTTGGTCTCTACCTCTAAGACAGGACCTTCTGATACAGGGTCCATTCAAACATCAAAATCTAACTTCTCTGAAGCTGACTGCTTGGAAATTGAACGCTTGATTTTATCAAAACGTGGTTTTTCTGAGTCGGTTATTGATACCCTGATACAGGCTAGGAAGCCTGTTACCAGAAAGATTTACCATAAAATATGGCGTAAATACCTATACTGGTGCGAATCCAAACGTTACTCCTGGAGTAAGGTTAGGATCCCTAGGATATTGTCCTTTCTACAAGAAGGTTTAGAAAAGGGTTTATCAGCTAGTTCATTAAAGGGACAGATTTCAGCTCTGTCCATCTTGTTACACAGGCGTCTGTCAGAAAATCCAGACGTGCAGGCCTTTTGTCAGGCTTTAGCTAGGATCAAGCCTGTGTTTAAAGCTGTTGCTCCGCCATGGAGTTTAAACTTAGTTCTTAACGTTTTACAGGGTGTTCCGTTTGAACCCCTTCATTCCATTGATATAAAATTGTTATCTTGGAAAGTTCTGTTTTTAATGGCTATTTCCTCGGCTCGAAGAGTCTCTGAGTTATCAGCCTTACATTGTGATTCTCCTTATCTGATTTTTCACTCAGACAAGGTAGTTCTGCGTACTAAACCTGGGTTCTTACCTAAGGTAGTCATTAACAGGAATATCAATCAAGAGATTGTTGTTCCATCCTTGTGTCCAAATCCTTCTTCAAAGAAGGAACGTCTTCTACACAATCTGGATGTAGTTCGTGCCCTCAAGTTCTACTTGCAGGCAACTAAAGATTTTCGCCAAACTTCTTCCCTGTTTGTCGTTTATTCTGGACAGAGGAGAGGTCAAAAAGCTTCTGCTACCTCTCTCTCTTTTTGGCTTCGTAGCATAATACGTTTAGCCTATGAGACTGCTGGACAGCAGCCTCCTGAAAGAATTACAGCTCACTCCACTAGAGCTGTGGCTTCCACTTGGGCCTTTAAGAATGAGGCCTCTGTTGAACAGATTTGCAAGGCTGCAACTTGGTCTTCGCTTCATACTTTTTCCAAATTTTACAAATTTGACACTTTTGCTTCTTCGGAGGCTATTTTTGGGAGAAAGGTTCTTCAGGCAGTGGTTCCTTCTGTATAATGAGCCTGCCTATCCCTCCCGTCATCCGTGTACTTTTGCTTTGGTATTGGTATCCCAGAAGTAATGATGACCCGTGGACTGATCACACATAACAGAAGAAAACATAATTTATGCTTACCTGATAAATTCCTTTCTTCTGTTGTGTGATCAGTCCACGGCCCGCCCTGTTTTAAGGCAGGTAAATATCTTTTAAATTATACTCCAGTCACCACTTCACCCTTGGTTACTCCTTTCTCGTTGATTCTTGGTCGAATGACTGGGACTGACGTAGAGGGGAGGAGCTATATGCAGCTCTGCTGGGTGAATCCTCTTGCATTTCCTGTTGGGGAGGAGTTATATCCCAGAAGTAATGATGACCCGTGGACTGATCACACAACAGAAGAAAGGAATTTATCAGGTAAGCATAAATTATGTTTTTCATATGCAAAAGAAGGGGGAGGGGGGAGTGTCTTATTTCCCACTTGCAGTGGGCTTTCCAGCTACCTTTTCAACAAAGCTAAACTGAGAGCTTCTAAATAAGTTTTTAAACAGTTTTATACTGGATTTTTATATCAGTATCAGTGCATCTTATTCTTTATAGTAGTGTCTATTACATGCAGTTATATGAAAATGAGTGTATACTGTCCCTTTAATCAATACAGGGGCTTAATTAAATGACCATTAAATATAGCAGTCTGAATTTCAAATGAGTAAAAAAAAAAAAATTTCTCCTGACAATTTTTTTTTTTTTACTACTATTTTTCACTGCCCCTGTATCATGTGACAGCCATAAGCCAATCACAGAATGCATATATGTATATACTGTTAACTCTTGCACGTGCTCAGTAGGAGCTTGTGCCTCAGAACATTTGCATATAAAAAGATTGTGCACATTCTGATAATAGAAGTAAATTGCTGCTCTATCTGAATCACAAATGTTTCATTTAGACTTTAGTGTCTCTAACTTGCAGAATAAAACTACCGTAACGTGGTTGCTAGGTATGTGCATGTCGGCATTCATTGAAGAACAAATGCCAAATATGGCAGCGTTTTCAGAGCCACATATTTTAGTGTTGAAGTGCAGCACTCAAATATCTGTGCAAATCTAGCTATTTGTGTATTCCCCTTAAAGGGATAGAAAGGTAAAAAATAAAATGTGCATGGATGCACTTCAATTTCAAATAGAAGCATTTTCTAAATATACATCCGCAAAAAAGCTTCTAGTAAAAGTTATTACTGCTTTTCTGCGGCATACTCGCATATCCTGTTACGGCCCGTGCACCAGTATTCAAACACCATGCCTGCACAGAGAGCTGTTGTGGTAGTGTGTATTGCTTCCGAAGACGACATTTGTAACCTATGGGCTAGATTTATCAAAGCTGAGGCATACAGGAGCACGTATACGTGCCCCTGTATGCATCAGCTCGCCTGTGGCAGAGCGAAATTACCCGTAGGCAATTAACATTGCACACGAGCGCAATTTTGCGCTGGCGTGCAATCCCGCCCCCTGCCCGCGCACAGCCAATCACGCACGGGTAGGAGCTGTTAATCTCCTCGGTCGGACTCGACCGCAGAGATTGAATTTCGCCACCTTAGAGGTGGCGAAGAGCTTAGGGAAGCAGCGGTCTGGTGACCGCTGCTTGATAAATTGCGGCGAACAAGTTCTTATGAGAACTTGCAGCCGTAGGGGCTTGATAAATCGAGCCCTAGAAGTTACTGTGACTCTCTGAGATGGTGTGAATACTGGTGCATGGACCCTCACTGGATATGTGCATATGCCACTTAAAACTGGAATAGCTTTTACTATAAGCATTTTTGCTAATGAAAGTATATTGCAAACTTACTTTTATTACAAATTGAAATGCACCCATGCACATTTTTTTTTAAATCTCTTTTATCCCTTTAACACTAATAAATCCATCGGCCCTAGTTGTCCACAGCAAAGTGCGCCCTTTACTGTGTTGGGTTAGTCTGTGGAACCTACTCAGTTCTGTGTTTCACAAGTACACGGTATATGATGCACATGTAAGTCATTGGTTATTTTGGCATTGACTGCTGTGTCTGCTTGACCAGTCTCATTGGTTCCATAAATCATTGAGTCACAAGTGAATATGTTACAGCTTTGATATTGGTGATCACTATGTAGCAGGGTGAGATAAACAGGAACATACTTAAAGGGACAGTCTACTCCAACATTAGTATTGTTTAAAAAGATGGATAATCCCTTAATTACTCATTCCCAATTTTGCACAACCAACACGGTGGATTAATATGCGTTTTACTTCTGTGATGAACCTTGCTTTTAAGCCTCTGCAGACTGCCCCCTTATTTCTTCTTTTTTTTTTTTTTTTTTTTTTTTTACATTTATTGAGGTTGCAAAGTTCCCTCTTCAGTTCTTTTGGCAATCCGCGCTGACTCATAAATAACTCCACGGGAGTGAGCATAATGTTATACATATATATATATCTCTATCACACAGAAACTAGTTCTGTCTAGTTGTGAAAAATGGTCAAAATGCACTGAGATTAGAGGCGGCCTTTAAGGGTTTAGAAATTAGCATATGAGCCTGTCTAGGTTTAACGTTTAACAAAGAATACTAACAGAACAAGCAAATATGATGATAAAAGTAAACTGTAACTTTGCTTTAAATTGCACACACTGTCTGCATAATGAAAGTTAAGTTTTGACTAGACTGTCCATTTTAAATGTTAACAGTGTATCAGATGTAATGTTTAAATATGTTAACATAATATCCAAAAATTACAGCTGAATGTCAGTTCTTGTTCACACATTGAAATCTGAGAATCGACCTTTTGAATGATATCTGAAAGCTCCTATAGTGCATTGAATAGTGTAGCATTAACATCTGCTTACAAAAAAAAACCTTTTTATTACAAATAAATGCAGCCAATATTAAATATTTTAAAAAAAAATAAAAATATTTAGATAGCAAAAAAAAAAAAAAGCGAGATTGGTGCATAAGCAGCAAATGTTTGGAATTGCGTCAAGGTCCGAACCTGTTGCATACAAAAAAAATTAAAAATATTTAGTCCTTTTTTTTTTTTTTTTTTCCCACTCCCCCTGTACCATGTGACAGCCATCGGCCAATCACAAATGCATACATGTACCATGTGACAGCAATCGGCCATTCACAAATGCATACACACTTATTCTTGCACATGCTCAGTAGGAGCTGGTGACTCTTAAAAAGACTGTGCACATTTTGTTAATGGAAGTAAATTAGAAAGTTGTTTAAAATTGCATGCTCTATCTGAATAATGAAAGTTTAATTTTGATTTAGTGTCCCTTTAATGCAACCAGTTATGTATAGCAATATTTTATCTTGCATAGAATTTTTTTTTTTTTTTTTTTGTGTGTGTATTTTGGCATCACACAGCTGCAAACGTAATGCAGTTCCAAGTACTTGAAGAATGATTATACAGATTACATATTTATTCCCTTCATCTTTTGTTAGGGCCATGTACACTGCGTTAGGGGAGGCGTTTAATATATCACTGACGCAATTTCTATGATTATTATATTTCATTTTCTTGTGTGTGTTTATACTTAAACAATAGGTTCCTTGATTAATTATTTGACAAAATCTGGAAGTTATAGAAACATTTATTTCCAAGGTCATAAGAGGTCAAAGCACACTTATTATAAGCAATACTTTGTTTAGACTCTGGGGTATAGTTCTGTAATTCTAAATGTTTTCTCTATTGCCGTTCGCGAGTGTGGCGTTTTCTGCCCCCCCCCCCCCTCATTTTGAGGATTAAGACATAATAAGAATATAATGAAATTAGTTTTAGTAATTGATTGTCCCTTCCAATCACATCCAAGTATTTTCATATTCCTATGCTGCATAGTAATTTCTGAGAAATGCATTCATGCTTGCATTGTTTTAATGGGATATGGAAATGGAAAACAATATAATTTGAATTAAGTGCTGCACATTACATCCAAATGAATGATCTAAAAAGGGTCAGTGTATTACTTCTTCTACCTTCTCATTTCCGCCATGTCAGCCAATCAAAAGCTTGGGGCAGAGTAAATGGACCTTCTGGTTCTTGCTTGTCCTGAAAAATCTGTTTCTGCCTATACTTTGTGTTCTTCTTAATAAACAAAATATATCTTGTGCTGGTTTCAATATACCGAAGCCATTTTACTTAACTAATTGTTTTTATGAAATGTATAATTTAAAGGGATACTAAACCCAATTTTTTTCTTTCATGGTTCGGATAGAGCATGCGATTTTAAGCAGCTTTCTAATTTTACTTCTATTAATAATTTTTCTTCGTTCTCTTGATATCTTTATTTGAAAAAGCAGGAATAAAAGCTTTGGAGCCGGCCCATTTTAATTTGAAAACCTGGGTTGCGCTTGCTGATTGGATGGCTAAATGCAGGCACCAATCAGCAAGCCCTATCCACGGTACTGAACTAAAAATAGGCCGGCTCCAAAGCTTTCATTCCTGCCTTTTCAAATAAAGATAGCAAGAGAACAAATACAAATTGATAATAGGAATAAATTAGAAAGTTGCTTAAAATTGCATGCTCTATCTGAATAATGAAAGAAAAAAAATTGGGTTAATTATCCCTTTAACATATGCTCTTCATATGTATGGTGGAATATCCCTTTAACATTGTAATTCATTACAATGTTTGGTAGTTATTTAAAGCTTTAACTATGTGTGTGTATAAAAAAATGTGTGTGTATATTTTGGAAAACAACTATAAGCCAAAGCATTTCGGGATTAAAGGGACAGTGTACACCAATTTTCATATAACTGCATGTAATAGACACTACTATAAAGAACAATATGCACAGATACTGATCTAAAAATCCAGTATAAAACCTTTTAAAAACTTGCTTAGAAGCGCCCAGTTTAGCACGGTTGATGAGGTTAGGCTGGGACACCCAGTGAAAGGGGCTAAGAAAGCAGGAAATGCAGACACTCCTCTCCTCCCCTCCCCCCCTTCCCTGCATTTGAAACGACCCATTACACAAACAGGAGCTGCATAGTAGCACTATATATGTATGTAAACCCTACATACACTGATTCTTTTCCGCCCCTGTTTACAAATGCTTTAATACACATAACCCACAATTGAATCTGAATGGCAGATACATACAAGGGTTTTGGTGACTCATTGAGTACTTCCCGTGTTTGAGTCTCACAGGAGAAATCAAACTGGTTCTCCATAATGTATCATATTCTCCCAGTCTCATTTACCAGATAGGATTTAATTTACAGATACAAGGTCACTTTTCGTTGAAGCAGCGTGAGTTGACTACAGTAACACATACACAATCCTAAATGCCAATCCTAATATACCCTTTAAACTCTTGTTAGTAAATAGAAGTATTTTCAGAACTGGCCATGGTAACAGTTTTGTGATGGCTGCAAATTAAACCATAAATGTTTTTCAATAAATACCCATTATCTTTTACAGAATTATGCAATTCCTCTCCAGCGTCCTAAATCAGTAACTAAGGGCTAGTTTCCGTTGAGGTGGTAAAGTTTGAAAACTGGGCGTAACTTAAAAAATCTCCATAGACTTTAATGAATAGAGACCTGTTTTTATCACCAGTTTTTACACTTTTCTACCTCAATGGAAGCTAGGCCTAAGTCTGTATGTATAATTACAAAGCCCCCCCGCATCTTGCTCTGTAGGCTGTGAAATAGCCCCCTTCTGGAAAATGTTCTTGTGATATCCCTAACTACAGACAATGTAATGGCATTTGGTGAAACTGGTAGGGAAAGGCACATATTTTAGAACATTTTTTTTTTTAAAGATAATAAATACTAGCCACTTTTTAGGTCTTTCTGAATGTGGCGGGTGTTTTGTAGAACACAGGATATCCAATTTTAAACAACTTTCAACTTTTATCATCAAATTTGCTTTGTTCTCTTGGTATTCTTTGTTGAAAACTAAACCTAGGTAGGCTCATATTCTAATTTATAACACCTTGAAGGCCGCCTCTTATCTCAGTGCATTTTGACAATATTGCGGTCACTCCAGTGGAGTTATGTATGAGTTACGACTGATTGGCTAAAATGCAAGTCTGTCAAAAAACTAAAATAAGGGGGCAGTCTACAGAGGCTTAGATACTAGGTAATCACAGAGGTAAAAAGTGTATTAATATAACAGTGTTGGTTTTGCAAAACTGGGGAATGGGTAATAAAGGGATTATCTATCTTTTTAAACAATAACAATTCTGGAGTAGACTGTCCCTTGAATAACCATATTATGGAGGTTATTCCCCGCCTCCCTCTAGTCATGGTTGTCAGCATGTTGAAATCTGTCTTTCTTCTGTTATGTGTGATCAGTCCACGGGTCATCATTACTTCTGGGATATTATCTGCTCCCCTACAGGAAGTGCAAGAGGATTCACCCAGCAGAGTTGCTATATAGCTCCTCCCCTCTACGTCACCTCCAGTCATTCTCTTGCACCCAAAGACTAGATAGGAGGTGTGAGAGGACTATGGTGATTATACTTAGTTTTTATAACTTCAATCAAAAGTTTGTTATTTTACAATAGCACCGGAGCGTGTTATTACTTCTCTGGCAGAGTTTGAAGAAGAATCTACCAGAGTTTTTCTTATGATTTTAACCGGAGTAGTTAAGATCATATTGCTGTTTCTCGGCCATCTGAGGGAGGTAAAAGCTTCAGATCAGGGGACAGCGGGCAGTTGAATCTGCATTGAGGTATGTAGCAGTTTTTATTTTCTGAATGGAATTGATGAGAAAATCCTGCCATACCGTTATAATGACATGTATGTATACTCTACACTTCAGTATTCTGGGGATGGTATTTCACCGGAATTACTCTGTAAAAGTACATTAAACCTTTTAATAGGTATTTAATTCATGTTAAACGTTTTTGCTGGAATGTAGAATCGTTTGCATTTCTGAGGTACTGAGTGACTAAATATTTGGGCATTATTTTTCCACTTGGCAGTTTGCTTGTTTTGATTATGACAGTTTCGTTTCTCTCTCACTGCTGTGTGTGAGGGGGAGGGGCCGTTTTTGGCGCTCTTTGCTACGCATCAAAAATTTCCAGTCAGTTACTCTTGTATTTTCTGCATGATCCGGTTCATCTCTACCAGAACTCAGGGGTCTTCAAACTTCTTTGAAGGGAGGTAGATTCTCTCAGCAGAGCTGTGAGACTTATGTAGTGACTGTGTTTTAAAACGTTGCTCTGTGATTTTTATGTTTAAAATTTAATTACTGTTACTTTACTAATGGGAACAAACCTTTGCTAACAAGTTGTGTTGTTTTTAAAGAGTGATGCTATAACTGTTTTTCAGTTCATTTTTTCAACTGTCATTTAATCGTTTAGTGCTTCTTTGAGGCACAGTACGTTTTTTTGTTAAATAAGATTGTAACCAAGTTGCATGTTTATTGCTAGTGTGTTAAACATGTCTGATTCAGAGGAAGATACCTGTGTCATTTGTTCCAATGCCAAGGTGGAGCCCAATAGAAATTTATGTACTAACTGTATTGATGCTACTTTAAATAAAAGCCAATCTGTACAAATTGAACAAATTTCACCAAACAGCGAGGGGAGAGTTATGCCGTCTAACTCGCCTCACGTGTCAGTACCTGCGTCTCCCGCCCGGGAGGTGCGTGATATTATGGCGCCTGGTACATCTGGGCAGCCATTACAGATAACATTACAAGATATGGCTACTGTTATGACTGAAGTTTTGGCTAAGTTACCAGAACTAAGAGGCAAGCGTGATCACTCTGGGGTGAGAACAGAGTGCGCTGATAATTCTAGGGCCATGTCTGATACTGCGTCACAGCTTGCAGAGCATGAGGACGGAGAGCTTCATTCTGTAGGTGACGGTTCTGATCCAAGCAGATTGGATTCAGATATTTCAAATTTTAAATTTAAATTGGAAAACCTCCGTGTATTACTAGGGGAGGTCTTAGCGGCTCTTAACGATTGTAACACTGTTGCAATACCAGAGAAAATGTGTAGGTTGGATAAATACTTTGCGGTACCGGCGAGTACTGACGTTTTTCCTATACCTAAGAGATTAACTGAAATTGTTACTAAGGAGTGGGATAGACCCGGTGTGCCGTTCTCACCCCCTCCAATATTTAGAAAGATGTTTCCAATAGACGCCACCACACGGGACTTATGGCAAACGGTCCCTAAGGTGGAGGGAGCAGTTTCTACTTTAGCTAAGCGCACCACTATCCCGGTGGAGGATAGCTGTGCTTTTTCAGATCCTATGGATAAAAAATTAGAGGGTTACCTTAAGAAAATGTTTGTTCAACAAGGTTTTATATTGCAACCCCTTGCATGCATCGCGCCGATTACGGCTGCGGCAGCATTTTGGATTGAGTCTCTGGAAGAGAACCTTAGTTCCGCTACGCTGGACGACATTACGGACAGGCTTAGAGTCCTTAAACTAGCTAATTCATTCATTTCGGAGGCCGTAGTACATTTAACCAAACTTACGGCTAAGAATTCAGGATTCGCCATTCAGGCACGTAGGGCGCTGTGGCTAAAATCCTGGTCAGCTGATGTAACTTCTAAGTCCAAATTACTTAATATACCTTTCAAGGGGCAAACTTTATTTGGGCCCGGTTTGAAAGAAATTATCGCTGACATTACAGGAGGTAAGGGCCACGCCCTACCTCAAGACAAAGCCAAAGCTAAGGCTAGACAGTCTAATTTTCGTCCCTTTCGGAATTTCAAAGCAGGTGCAGCATCAACTTCCACTGCACCAAAACAGGAAGGAGCTGTTGCTCGTTACAGACAAGGCTGGAAACCTAACCAGTCCTGGAATAAGGGCAAGCAGGCCAGAAAACCTGCTGCTGCCCCTAAGACAGCATGAACCGAGGGCCCCCGATCCGGGACCGGATCTAGTGGGGGGCAGACTCTCTCTCTTCGCCCAGGCTTGGGCAAGAGATGTCCAGGATCCCTGGGCGCTAGAGATCATATCTCAGGGATACCTTCTAGACTTCAAATTATCTCCCCCAAGAGGGAGATTTCATCTGTCAAGGTTGTCAACAAACCAAATAAAGAAAGACGCGTTTCTACGCTGTGTACAAGATCTATTATTAATGGGAGTGATCCATCCGGTTCCGTGGTCGGAACAAGGACAAGGGTTTTACTCAAACCTGTTTGTGGTTCCCAAAAAAGAGGGAACTTTCAGGCCAATCTTGGATTTAAAGATCCTAAACAAATTCCTAAGAGTTCCATCGTTCAAAATGGAAACTATTCGGACAATCTTACCCATGATCCAAAAGGGTCAGTACATGACCACAGTGGATTTAAAGGATGCTTACCTTCACATACCGATTCACAAAGATCATTACCGGTATCTAAGGTTTGCCTTCTTAGACAGGCATTACCAGTTTGTAGCCCTTCCATTCGGATTGGCTACGGCTCCAAGAATCTTCACAAAGGTTCTGGGTGCCCTTCTAGCGGTTCTGAGACCGCGAGGAATTTCGGTAGCTCCGTACCTAGACGACATTCTGATACAAGCTTCAAGCTTTCAAACTGCCAAGTCTCATACAGAGTTAGTTCTGGCATTTCTAAGGTCGCATGGATGGAAAGTGAACGAAAAGAAGAGTTCTCTCTTGCCTCTCACAAGAGTTCCATTCTTGGGGACTCTTATAGATTCTGTAGAAATGAAGATTTATCTGACAGAAGACAGATTAACAAAGCTTCTAAATGCATGCCGTGTCCTTCATTCCATTCAACTCCCGTCAGTAGCTCAATGCATGGAGGTGATCGGCTTAATGGTAGCAGCAATGGACATAGTACCCTTTGCACGCCTACATCTCAGACCGCTGCAATTGTGCATGCTGAGTCAGTGGAATGGGGATTACTCAGATTTGTCCCCCACTCTGAATCTGGATCAAGAGACCAGAAACTCTCTTCTATGGTGGCTTTCTCGGCCACATCTGTCCAGGGGGATGCCGTTCAGCAGGCCGGACTGGACAATCGTAACAACAGACGCCAGCCTTCTAGGTTGGGGCGCTGTCTGGAATTCTCTGAAGGCTCAGGGACAATGGAGTCAGGAGGAAAGTCTCCTGCCAATAAACATTCTGGAATTGAGAGCAGTTCTCAATGCCCTTCTAGCTTGGCCCCAGTTAAAGACTCGGGGGTTCATCAGGTTTCAGTCGGACAACATCACGACTGTAGCTTACATCAACCATCAGGGAGGGACAAGAAGCTCCCTAGCAATGATAGAAGTATCAAAGATAATTCGCTGGGCAGAGTCTCACTCTTGCCACCTGTCAGCAATCCACATCCCGGGAGTGGAGAACTGGGAGGCGGATTTCTTGAGTCGCCAGACTCTTCATCCGGGGGAGTGGGAACTTCATCCGGAGGTCTTTGCCCAAATACTTCGACGTTGGGGCAAACCAGAGATAGATCTCATGGCGTCTCGCCAGAACGCCAAACTTCCTCGCTACGGATCCAGATCCAGGGATCCGGGAGCGGTTCTGATAGATGCTTTGACAGCACCTTGGAACTTCAGGATGGCTTATGTGTTTCCACCCTTCCCGCTGCTTCCTCGATTGATTGCCAAAATCAAACAGGAGAGAGCATCAGTGATTCTAATAGCGCCTGCATGGCCGCGCAGGACTTGGTATGCAGATCTAGTGGACATGTCATCCTGTCCGCCTTGGTCTCTACCTCTAAGACAGGACCTTCTGATTCAGGGTCCATTCCAACATCAAAGTCTAACTTCTCTGAAGCTGACTGCTTGGAAATTGAACGCTTGATTTTATCAAAACGTGGTTTTTCTGAGTCGGTTATTGATACCCTGATACAGGCTAGGAAGCCTGTTACCAGAAAGATTTACCATAAAATATGGCGTAAATACCTATACTGGTGTGAATCCAAAGATTACTCCTGGAGTAAGGTTAGGATTCCTAGGATATTGTCTTTTCTACAAGAAGGTTTAGAAAAGGGTTTATCGGCTAGCTCATTAAAGGGACAGATCTCAGCTCTGTCCATCTTGTTACACAGGCGTCTGTCAGAAAATTCAGACATCCAGGCCTTTTGTCAGGCTTTAGCTAGGATCAAGCCTGTGTTTAAAACTGTTGCTCCGCCATGGAGTTTAAACTTAGTTCTTAACGTTTTACAGGGTGTTCCGTTTGAACCCCTTCATTCCATTGATATAAAATTGTTATCTTGGAAAGTTCTATTTTTAATGGCTATTTCCTCGGCTCGAAGAGTCTCTGAGTTATCAGCCCTACATTGTGATTCTCCTTATCTGATCTTTCACTCAGACAAGGTAGTTCTGCGTACTAAACCTGGGTTCTTACCTAAGGTTGTCTCTAACAGGAATATCAATCAAGAGATTGTTGTTCCATCCTTGTGTCCAAATCCTTCTTCAAAGAAGGAACGTCTTCTACACAATCTGGATGTAGTTCGTGCCCTCAAGTTCTACTTGCAGGCAACTAAAGATTTTCGCCAAACTTCTTCCCTGTTTGTCGTTTATTCTGGACAGAGGAGAGGTCAAAAAGCTTCTGCTACCTCTCTCTCTTTTTGGCTTCGTAGCATAATACGTTTAGCCTATGAGACTGCTGGACAGCAGCCTCCTGAAAGAATTACAGCTCATTCCACTAGAGCTGTGGCTTCCACTTGGGCCTTTAAGAATGAGGCCTCTGTTGAACAGATTTGCAAGGCTGCAACTTGGTCTTCGCTTCATACTTTTTCCAAATTTTACAAATTTGACACTTTTGCTTCTTCGGAGGCTATTTTTGGGAGAAAGGTTCTTCAGGCAGTGGTTCCTTCTGTATAATGAGCCTGCCTATCCCTCCCGTCATCCGTGTACTTTTGCTTTGGTATTGGTATCCCAGAAGTAATGATGACCCGTGGACTGATCACACATAACAGAAGAAAACATAATTTATGCTTACCTGATAAATTCCTTTCTTCTGTTGTGTGATCAGTCCACGGCCCGCCCTGTTTTTTAAGGCAGGTAAATATTTTTTAAATTATAATTCAGTCACCACTACACCCTTGGCTTCTCCTTTCTCGTTGGTCTTTGGTCGAATGACTGGAGGTGACGTAGAGGGGAGGAGCTATATAGCAACTCTGCTGGGTGAATCCTCTTGCACTTCCTGTAGGGGAGCAGATAATATCCCAGAAGTAATGATGACCCGTGGACTGATCACACAACAGAAGAAAGGAATTTATCAGGTAAGCATAAATTATGTTTTCTCTGCATTCCAGTGCTGACCTATGTGCAGCAACTCTCATTCAGATACCTACAGTGTAAACCTAGGTTCCATAATGACAGTACATGAAATGTATTTAGCTTTTAGTGTCCCTTTAAATGGTAATATTTGGTTCTGTTAAAACATTTTATAGGACAGAATGAATGTCAAGGGGAATATTTACTGTACTATTTAAACATCAAATTTGCAACAGTTCATGCTTAGAGTCTTCCAGCTTGTTGGATTATTATACAAGTAAACTATATGCCATGAGTAGGCAGGAATATATTTAGATTTGTCAGGTGCCAGGGAGCAGATGGAGAACCAATGACAATAGGCATATGTGTGTAGGCACCAATCACCAGTTATCTCCCTTTAGTGCATTGCTGCTCCTACCTAGGTTTGCTTTTCATCTAAAGGTACCAGGAAGGCAAAGTAGATTTGATAATAGAAGTAAAAGTGTCATGAAACTGCATCACCTATCTGAACGATGACTTAATTTTGACTTTCATCCCACTTTTTTTTCTGGTTCAAAGCATACAATTTTAAACAACTTTCCAATTGATTTCCATTATCTAGTTCACAGTGTATATGAGTCTGTAATTGGCTAGTAGCTGTCACATGATACAGTGGGCAGGGAAATGGTAGCAATCTTTTAAAAAACTCTTAGAAAATAATTACTGATAATTGGATATTCTGAGTAAGTACTTTGTCTTTTTATGGTGCAGTTTGGATTATGCAATTGCACTGTATTTAAGCGTTGCTTCCTTGGCTGTCAGAGGGCTGCAGTGCATTTTATTGTTCTTACTAGACTTTATACTGTTATTATTAGCTGTAGATTTTTGTTATTGTTTAGTTTTGGTCAAACTGCTGTTTTTACTGCCATTTTTATAATAAAAAAATCTTACACAAATGGATAACCACAAAAAGGTATCTAATATTAGGAGCTTTTTTTGTCTTGATTTTGGAACAGAAGCACTAAGCGATCAATTTGTGAAGATAATATCCTTGTTCCCCTTAGATCAGATATAATTTTCGTTGTGCAGCAAATCCGGCTTTTGTTACTGTGTTTTCTAATGCAACTCGATTCTAAAGGGAAAAGATTCACGCGCAAAGGGAGAGGGGGGAAAAAAAGGTTTAATTTTCATGGTCTGCTGGAAAGCGAGCTGGAGGGGTGTCCGTTATGTTCCCTTTAGTTTGCTCTGCCGTGCTTCACTTATACAGTTCAGGAAAAGCAGCGCAGCAAAAACTAAACTGGTCTATCTAGGTCAATGGTCTTAATCTGTTCTTTTTATTGAGGCATGGTCTGCAGAAAATTCTCTTGTGCATTATATCTGATAACATAAACAACACAGAAACAGGGTGTTTGGGTTTCACCCCATAAATCCCCATTATTTTAGACTATGTGCTTAACACCTTAACTCTTTCATTACCAAAGTGCAGGAAATGCATTGGTTAAAAAAAATAAAATAATAATAAATACACCATCCATATTCAGTGGTTCAATGAATGCTGACGAAGCATAAGTAACAGTTTCAGTGGCTGAAAGGCAGCGTAGTGATACTGAGAGATTATTTTTTTTTAAGTTCTGTGCATAGTATTATACCTTGTTGGTGTCTATTGAGATACATTATTTTTACACTTTTTTTTTTTTTTTAAATGCATAATTGGAATGGGGCTAACACTATTTGCAGAATTATGATTATAATACATAGAAAATATATCTGCTTTGTCTCCTGGGAGCTTACAATTTATTGAATGTTCCTCTAATCAATTAGACCAGCATTGAATAGTGGTTATAAATCTGAATTTCAAATTTGAAAGGGACATTACATTTTAAACTCTTACATGTATTTGGTTACTAAAAGCATTTTATGTTAGTTGCTTGTATCAATATTTATAGTTCTTAATGGGACAGTCTACACCATAGTCATCTTTAAGTCTTACCTTAGATTAAGCTGCAAGTAGCCTCCTGTACCTTTTCTATATTATGCAGCAGGAACAGTAAAAAAAAGTTATTTTAAAATGAATAATGTTTCTGGCCAGTAATGGCTGCCAAGCTCTGCCCACTGATGATATCACGATCTGGGCTGTATCTAGGCACTCTGCTGAATAGC
The DNA here is from genome assembly GCF_027579735.1 of Bombina bombina. Taxonomy (NCBI): domain Eukaryota; kingdom Metazoa; phylum Chordata; class Amphibia; order Anura; family Bombinatoridae; genus Bombina; species Bombina bombina. The sequence goes on along the minus strand of NC_069507.1, from coordinate 54,909,617 downwards.
ATTGACAGTCTGTTGAATCCAACTAGTGAACCTTTTGTGATTGGAGGCCATATGTAGCCCAGATTATGATGTCATCAGTGGGCTGATCTTGGCAGCCATTTCAAAGTGGCTAGAAACAATATTTATTTTAAAATAACTTGTTTACCATTCCTGCTGCATGATATAGAAAGGGTACAGGAGGCTATTAGCAGCTTAATCTAAGGTAAGACTTTAAAATGACTAAGGTGTAGACTGTCCCTTTACTATGAACTATGGATAAAGTTTTAAGAAAGGAAATGTAAGAGAGTAGGTATATACATTTTTGGATAGTTTGCATTTGTCTGTAAAAACGAATGTTGGATTTATTGGTCTAATAGTGCAGCATAGAAAGATCTCGGCAAACCAAGAGAAACAAATATGGCTCTAAAAAGTGCCAAAGAACAGCCATATTCGTCATTCATTTATACAATTTAATGCTAAACATCCAGAAACGCACATACCTTTTTTTTAAAAAAAACACAAGCATTCCAAAGAAATATCTTAAATCAGTGGTTGACACATATGCTCAAAAATTAGGAGCCAGAAAGAATATTTAGGAGCCAGGCATATTTTTAGGAGCCAGGCAGTTGGATTTGTATATAGATATATGGATAATAACTAAAAATTTAGGAGCCAGGGGTAAAATTCTAGGAGCCAGTGGCTCCCAGGCTCATGCAAAACTTTTTCTTTATCAATGATTTGCAGAACTTTTTGCTGTGTTTATCTTAAGGGACATTAAACACTAGATGCATATCATTGAGGTTATTTGCCTCCTCCCTCTAGTCATGAGTGCCGCCATGTTGAAATCTGTCTTTCACTACATTCCAATGCTGACTAGTTTGCACATGTGCAGCAACTCACCTTCAAGTGATGGTAAATCCTAGTGTTTTTTTAAAGGGACATAATACTCATATGCTAAATCACTTGAAAGTGATGCAACATAACATTAAAAAGCAAGAAACTATCACCTGATCATCTCTATGTAAAAAAAGGAAGATATTTTATCTCAAAATGTATTTATCTCACCAGAGTAAGTGCTGTGTAAACAACTATACTTCAGCTGCTGTCCAGCAAAAACAAAAATAAATAGCCAATCAGCATCAGCAGTTCTGAGGTAATGCTTTGCCTTTGCTTTAATCTCATGAGATTTTATAGCATGCATTGGTTTATCTATCAGGGCTCAACAAACCCAGGAGCTTGGTAGCCACTGGCTCCTAGAATTTTACCCCTGGCTCCTAACTTTTTGGGTTTTTCTCCATATGTCTATATACAAATCCAACGGTCTGGCTCCTAAAAATATGCCTGGCTCCTAATTTTTAAACACATTTGTCAAGTGTGTATATGTGTGTGTATGTGTATGTGTGTGTAATATATATATATATATATATATATATATATATATATATATATATATATATATATATATATATATATATATATATATAATGTGTTACAGTACTGGATTATTGCACAGTCAAGGACATACCATTTCTTCCTATTGAGCACAAGCTGTACATCTGACACACTACTTACTTAATTTCCTAGGAGAATTCTGACGGACTGTTCTTGACAGCAAAAAGCTCTGGTAACTGCTTTCCCTCGGTTACCCTCCTCCTCCCCCTGTTTCCTCCAATACTCCAAATTATTTTCAGTTTTTAGATTGTTCTGCTCTATGTGTACATGGTTTGAGTTGGTGGTAAGTAATACAAAGGGGACTTTGTTAGTTGTATTGCAAGATAATATGATTCTTGCCATTTCAGTAGCAAAGAGAAGATGAAAATTGCAAGGTATTGCTGGTTACATGGAATATTTTTCCATCAGGAATTAAAGGCACCTATTAGATTTACAAGTTGATATCAAGGGAAATATTCCCTTTTGTTAGCAATAATAATATATATATTATATTAATATAATATCTATCCAGAAACACAAAAGAGATTCCAGCACTGTTTTATCCAAAATTCTAGAAGCTAGAAGAGAGCAGCGACATTTCGGGCCTACATGTCCCTTAGTCATGCTCATGAGTAAGGGCTATGTAGGCCTGAAACGTCACTGCTGTCTTCTGGCTTCCTTTAAACCTAATAAAAAAGAATTTTGGACAAAACAGTACTGGGATCTCTTTTGTGTTTCTGGTTCTATATGCAGGGGGAATTGCAGGACCGCATTTATCTGCGTGCATTCTGAAAAGTTGGTTGGGACATACACAGTGCTGTACCTTGCCTTTGAAATATATATATATAGTTTAATAGGCATGGGCATTTGGAAAGCTTCTAATGGCAAATGTTTCTAATGCTGGCCCAAAAATGCTCACCCAATGCTATTAGGATTGGAGTTAACCAACTGTCACCAAAGCGTAGTGCAACAGCCATGTGTTGTTGCAAATGAGAGCTCAACAATTTGACATTTTAGTCGTGAAGACCAGTGTTTTGTATGTACGTTTCTTTCATGTAATTAGCAAGAGTCCATGAGCTAGTGACGTATGGGATATACATTCCTACCAGGAGGGGCAAAGTTTCCCAAACCTCAAAATGCCTATAAATACACCCCTCACCACACCCACAATTCAGTTTTACAAACTTTGCCTCCGATGGAGGTGGTGAAGTAAGTTTGTGCTAGATTCTACGTTGATATGCGCTCCGCAGCAAGTTGGAGCCCGGTTTTCCTCTCAGCGTGCAGTGAATGTCAGAGGGATGTGAGGAGAGTATTGCCTATTTGAATGCAGTGATCTCCTTCTAAGGGGTCTATTTCATAGGTTCTCTGTTATCGGTCGTAGAGATTCATCTCTTACCTCCCTTTTCAGATCGACGATATACTCTTATATATACCATTACCTCTGCTGATTCTCGTTTCAGTACTGGTTTGGCTATCTGCTATATGTAGATGAGTGTCCTGGGGTAAGTAAGTCTTATTTTCTGTGACACTCCAAGCTATGGTTGGGCACTTTGTTTATAAAGTTCTAAATATATGTATTCAAACATTTATTTGCCTTGACTCAGAATGTTCAACTTTCCTTATTTTCAGACAGTCAGTTTCATATTTGGGATAATGCATTTTGATTTGACCATTTTTTCTTACCTTAAAATTTGACTTTTTCCCTGTGGGCTGTTAGGCTCGCGGGGGCTGAAAATGCTTCATTTTATTGCGTCATTCTTGGCGCGGACTTTTTTGGCGCAAAAATTCTATTTCCGTTTCCGGCGTCATACGTGTCGCCGGAAGTTGCGTCATTCTTTGACGTTATTTCGCGCCAAAAATGTCGGCGTTCCGGATGTGGCGTCATTTTTTGGCGCCAAAAAGCATTTAGGCGCCAAATAATGTGGGCGTCTTATTTGGCGCGAAAAAATATGGGCGTCACTTTTGTCTCCACATTATTTAAGTCTCATTTTTTATTGCTTCTGGTTGCTAGAAGCTTGTTCTTTGGCATTCTTTCCCATTCCTGAAACTGTCATTTAAGGAATTTGATCAATTTTGCTTTATATGTTGTTTTTTCTCTTACATATTGCAAGATGTCTCACGTTGCATCTGAGCCAGAAGATACTACAGGAAAATCGCTGTCAAGTGCTGAATCTACCAAAGCTAAGTGTATCTGCTGTAAACTTTTGGTAGCTATTTCTCCAGCTGTTGTTTGTATTGATTGTCATGACAAACTTGTTAAAGCAGATAATATTTCCTTTAGTAAAGTACCATTGCCTGTTGCAGTTCCCTCAACATCTAAGGTGCAGAATGTTCCTGATAATATAAGAGATTTTGTTTCTGAATCCATAAAGAAGGCTATGTCTGTTATTTCTCCTTCTAGTAAACGTAAAAAATCTTTTAAAACTTCTCTCCCTACAGATGAATTTTTAAATGAACATCATCAGTCTGATTCTGATGACTCCTCTGGTTCAGAGGATTCTGTCTCTGAGGTTGATGCTGATAAATCTTCATATTTATTTAAAATGGAATTTATTCGTTCTTTACTTAAAGAAGTTCTAATTGCTTTAGAAATAGAGGATTCTGGTCCTCTTGATACTAATTCTAAACGTTTAGATAAGGTATTTAAAGCTCCTGTGGTTATTCCAGAAGTTTTTCCTGTTCCTAATGCTATTTCTGCAGTAATTTCCAAAGAATGGGATAATTTGGGTAATTCATTTACTCCTTCTAAACGTTTTAAGCAATTATATCCTGTGCCGTCTGACAGATTAGAATTTTGGGACAAGATCCCTAAAGTTGATGGGGCTATTTCTACCCTTGCTAAACGTACTACTATTCCTACGTCAGATGGTACTTCGTTTAAGGATCCTCTAGATAGGAAAATTGAGTCCTTTCTAAGAAAAGCTTATCTGTGTTCAGGTAATCTTCTTAGACCTGCTATATCTTTGGCTGATGTTGCTGCAGCTTCAACTTTTTGGTTGGAAACTTTAGCGCAACAAGTAACACATCGTGATTCTCATGATATTATTATTCTTCTTCAGCATGCTAATAATTTTATTTGTGATGCCATTTTTGATATTATCAGAGTTGATGTCAGGTTTATGTCTCTAGCTATTTTAGCTAGAAGAGCTTTATGGCTTAAAACTTGGAATGCTGATATGGCTTCTAAATCAACTTTACTTTCCATTTCTTTCCAGGGTAACAAATTATTTGGTTCTCAGTTGGATTCCATTATTTCAACTGTTACTGGTGGGAAAGGAACTTTTTTACCACAGGATAAAAAATCTAAAGGTAAAAACAGGGCTAATAATCGTTTTCGTTCCTTTCGTTTCAACAAAGAACAAAAGCCTGATCCTTCATCCTCAGGAGCAGTTTCAGTTTGGAGACCATCTCCAGTCTGGAATAAATCCAAGCCAGCTAGAAAGGCAAAGCCTGCTTCTAAGTCCACATGAAGGTGCGGCCCTCATTCCAGCTCAGCTGGTAGGGGGCAGGTTACGTTTTTTCAAGGAAATTTGGATCAATTCTGTTCACAATCTTTGGATTCAGAGCATTGTTTCAGAAGGGTACAGAATTGGTTTCAAGTTGAGACCTCCTACAAAGAGATTTTTTCTTTCCCGTGTCCCAGTAAATCCAGTAAAAGCTCAAGCATTTCTGAAATGTGTTTCAGATCTAGAGTTGACTGGAGTAATTATGCCAGTTCCAGTTCCGGAACAGGGGATGGGGTTTTATTCAAATCTCTTCATTGTACCAAAGAAGGAGAATTCTTTCAGACCAGTTCTGGATCTAAAAATATTGAATCGTTATGTAAGGATACCAACGTTCAAGATGGTAACTGTAAGGACTATCTTACCTTTTGTTCAGCAAGGGAATTATATGTCCACGATAGATTTACAGGATGCATATCTGCATATTCCGATTCATCCAGATCATTATCAGTTCCTGAGATTCTCGTTTCTGGACAAGCATTACCAATTTGTGGCTCTGCCGTTTGGCCTAGCTACAGCTCCAAGAATTTTTACAAAGGTTCTCGGTGCCCTGCTGTCTGTAATCAGAGAACAGGGTATTGTGGTATTTCCTTATTTGGACGATATCTTGGTACTTGCTCAGTCTTTACATTTAGCAGAATCTCATACGAATCGACTTGTGTTGTTTCTTCAAGATCATGGTTGGAGGATCAATTTACCAAAAAGTTCTTTGATTCCTCAGACAAGGGTAACCTTTCTGGGTTTCCAGATGGATTCAGTGTCCATGACTCTGTCTTTAACAGACAAGAGACGTCTAAAGTTGATTACAGCTTGTCGAAACCTTCAGTCACAATCATTCCCTTCGGTAGCCTTATGCATGGAAATTCTAGGTCTTATGACTGCTGCATCGGACGCGATCCCCTTTGCTCGTTTTCACATGCGACCTCTTCAGCTCTGTATGCTGAAGCAATGGTGCAAGGATTACACGAAGATATCTCAATTAATATCTTTAAAACCGATTGTTCGACACTCTCTAACATGGTGGACAGATCACCATCGTTTAATTCAGGGGGCTTCTTTTGTGCTTCCGACCTGGACTGTAATTTCAACAGATGCAAGTCTCACAGGTTGGGGAGCTGTGTGGGGATCTCTGACGGCACAAGGAGTTTGGGAATCTCAGGAGGTGAGATTACCGATCAATATTTTGGAACTCCGTGCAATTTTCAGAGCTCTTCAGTTTTGGCCTCTTCTGAAGAGAGAATCGTTCATTTGTTTTCAGACAGACAATGTCACAACTGTGGCATACATCAATCATCAAGGAGGGACTCACAGTCCTCTGGCTATGAAAGAAGTATCTCGAATCTTGGTTTGGGCGGAATCCAGCTCCTGTCTAATCTCTGCGGTTCATATCCCAGGTGTAGACAATTGGGAAGCGGATTATCTCAGTCGCCAAACGTTGCATCCGGGCGAATGGTCTCTTCACCCAGAGGTATTTCTTCAGATTGTTCAAATGTGGGAACTTCCAGAAATAGATCTGATGGCGTCCCATCTAAACAAGAAACTTCCCAGGTATCTGTCCAGATCCCGGGATCCTCAGGCGGAGGCAGTGGATGCATTATCACTTCCTTGGAAGTATCATCCTGTCTATATCTTTCCGCCTCTAGTTCTTCTTCCAAGAGTAATTTCCAAGATTCTGAAGGAATGCTCGTAAATCTGTATCTCGAGAGATATATTATAGAGTCTGGAAGACTTATATTTCTTGGTGTCTTTCTCATCATTTTTCTTGGCATTCTTTTAGAATACCGAGAATTTTACAGTTTCTTCAGGATGGTTTAGATAAGGGTTTGTCCGCAAGTTCTTTGAAAGGACAAATCTCTGCTCTTTCTGTTCTTTTTCACAGAAAGATTGCTATTCTTCCTGATATTCATTGTTTTGTACAAGCTTTGGTTCGTATAAAACCTGTCATTAAGTCAATTTCTCCTCCTTGGAGTTTGAATTTGGTTCTGGGAGCTCTTCAAGCTCCTCCGTTTGAACCTATGCATTCATTGGACATTAAATTACTTTCTTGGAAAGTTTTGTTCCTTTTGGCCATCTCTTCTGCTAGAAGAGTTTCTGAATTATCTGCTCTTTCTTGTGAGTCTCCTTTTCTGATTTTTCATCAGGATAAGGCGGTGTTGCGAACTTCTTTTGAATTTTTACCTAAAGTTGTGAATTCCAACAACATTAGTAGAGAAATTGTGGTTCCTTCATTATGTCCTAATCCTAAGAATTCTAAGGAGAAATCGTTGCATTCTTTGGATGTTGTTAGAGCTTTGAAATATTATGTTGAAGCTACGAAATCTTTCCGTAAGACTTCTAGTCTATTTGTTATCTTTTCCGGTTCTAGGAAAGGCCAGAAAGCTTCTGCCATTTCTTTGGCATCTTGGTTGAAATCTTTAATTCATCTTGCCTATGTTGAGTCGGGTAAAATTCCGCCTCAGAGAATTACAGCTCATTCTACTAGGTCAGTATCTACTTCCTGGGCGTTTAGGAATGAAGCTTCGGTTGACCAGATCTGCAAAGCAGCAACTTGGTCCTCTTTGCATACTTTTACTAAATTCTACCATTTTGATGTATTTTCTTCTTCTGAAGCAGTTTTTGGTAGAAAAGTACTTCAGGCAGCGGTTTCAGTTTGAATCTTCTGCTTATGTTTTTCGTTAAACTTTATTTTGGGTGTGGATTATTTTCAGCAGGAATTGGCTGTCTTTATTTTATCCCTCCCTCTCTAGTGACTCTTGTGTGGAAAGATCCACATCTTGGGTAGTCATTATCCCATACGTCACTAGCTCATGGACTCTTGCTAATTACATGAAAGAAAACATAATTTATGTAAGAACTTACCTGATAAATTCATTTCTTTCATATTAGCAAGAGTCCATGAGGCCCGCCCTTTTTTTGTGGTGGTTATGATTTTGTATAAAGCACAATTATTCCAATTCCTTATTTTATATGCTTTCGCACTTTTTTATCACCCCACTTCTTGGCTATTCGTTAAACTGAATTGTGGGTGTGGTGAGGGGTGTATTTATAGGCATTTTGAGGTTTGGGAAACTTTGCCCCTCCTGGTAGGAATGTATATCCCATACGTCACTAGCTCATGGACTCTTGCTAATATGAAAGAAATGAATTTATCAGGTAAGTTCTTACATAAATTATGTTTTTGTTTCTCCAACATAGGTGTGTCCGGTCCACGGCGTCATCCTTACTTGTGGGATATTCTCTTCCCCAACAGGAAATGGCAAAGAGCCCAGCAAAGCTGGTCACATGATCCCTCCTAGGCTCCGCCTACCCCAGTCATTCTCTTTGCCGTTGTACAGGCAACATCTCCACGGAGATGGCTTAGAGTTTTTTAGTGTTTAACCTAGCTTATGTATTCCCGCCGTTTCCTCTCATCCCCAGGCTGGTAGCCAGGATCAATCAGGAGAGGGCGTAGGTGATCTTGATAGCTCCTGCGTAACCACGCAGGACTTGGTAGGCAGATCTGGTGAATATGTCATCGGCTCCACCATGGAAGCTACCTTTGAGACGAGACCTTCTTGTTCAAGGTCCGTTCGAACATCCGAATCTGGTCCTACTCCAGCTGACTGCTTGGAGATTGAACGCTTGATCTTATCAAAGCGAGGGTTCTCAGATTCTGTTATTGATACTCTTGTTCAGGCCAGAAAGCCTGTAACTAGAAAAATTTACCACAAAATATGGAAAAAATATATCTGTTGGTGTGAATCTAAAGGATTCCCTTGGGACAAGGTAAAGATTCCTAGGATTCTATCCTTTCTTCAAGAAGGATTGGAGAAAGGATTATCTGCAAGTTCCTTGAAGGGACAGATTTCTGCCTTGTCTGGGTTACTTCACAAAGAGCTGGCAGCTGTGCCAGATGTTCAAGCCTTTGTTCAGGCTCTGGTTAGAATCAAGCCTGTTTACAAACCTTTGACTCCTCCTTGGAGTCTCAACTTAGGCCTTTCAGTTCTTCAGGGGGTTCCGTTTGAACCCTTACATTCCGTTGATATTAAGTTATTATCTTGGAAAGTTTTGTTTTTGGCTGCAATTTCTTCCGCTAGAAGAGTTTCAGAATTATCTGCTTTGCAGTGTTCTCCTCCTTATCTGGTGTTCCATGCAGATAAGGTGGTTTTACGTACTAAACCTGGTTTTCTTCCAAAGGTTGTTTCTAACAAAAACATTAACCAGGAGATAGTCGTGCCTTCTTTGTGTCCGAAACCAGTTTCGAAGAAGGAACGTTTGTTGCACAATTTGGATGTTGTTCGCGCTCTAAAATTCTATTTAGATGCTACAAAGGATTTTAGACAAACATCTTCCTTGTTTGTTGTTTATTCTGGTAACAGGAGAGGTCAAAAAGCAACTTCTACCTCTCTCTCTTTTTGGATTAAAAGCATCATCAGATTGGCTTACGAGACTGCCGGACGGCAGCCTCCTGAAAGAATCACAGCTCATTCCACTAGGGCTGTGGCTTCCACATGGGCCTTCAAGAACGAGGCTTCTGTTGATCAGATATGTAGGGCAGCGACTTGGTCTTCACTGCACACTTTTACCAAATTTTACAAGTTTGATACTTTTGCTTCTTCTGAGACTATTTTTTGGGAGAAAGGTTTTGCAAGCCGTGGTGCCTTCCATTTAGGTGACCTGATTTGCTCCCTCCCTTCATCCGTGTCCTAAAGCTTTGGTATTGGTTCCCACAAGTAAGGATGACGCCGTGGACCGGACACACCTATGTTGGAGAAAACAGAATTTATGTTTACCTGATAAATTACTTTCTCCAACGGTGTGTCCGGTCCACGGCCCGCCCTGGTTTTTTAATCAGGTCTGATAATTTATTTTCTTTAACTACAGTCACCACGGTATCATATGGTTTCTCCTATGCAAATATTCCTCCTTAACGTCGGTCGAATGACTGGGGTAGGCGGAGCCTAGGAGGGATCATGTGACCAGCTTTGCTGGGCTCTTTGCCATTTCCTGTTGGGGAAGAGAATATCCCACAAGTAAGGATGACGCCGTGGACCGGACACACCGTTGGAGAAAGTAATTTATCAGGTAAACATAAATTCTGTTTTTTCACTTGTATGTAATAATGCTTTTATTGAGGATTATAACGATGGAAGATGTGTTCTGCATTTACAAAACCAAAAAAACCCTAAAAACTTGTTCCTGTAGAGAAAGGATGAAGCATATCTCTTCTCCATGTATCAAGTCCTTGCATCAAGTAAATTACTCGAAATAACACATTTTGTAAATTGTTATCGACAAGCCGTATGCAATATAATCTGACCCATTGCTACCATTAGTAACCTTGTGCTCTAGGGTGGTACTGACCTCTTAAATATGACCCCGCCATTAGTACCCTTTGGTTGTAGTAGAGATGTCATTTGCCTTAAGTACACGTTCATTTTCAGGGCCTAACCCCTTAAAAAGCATCACTGACCTTGGGACACTTTTTTGGCCCAAGAAACTTGTTGAAAAAAAATAATTAAGTTACATATGTAGTTTTAATTAATTTAAAATCCAGGACAACAGAATAATTAGTTTAATTTCTAGGGATCTTTCAATGAAAGCTATTTCCCCAGAATTGTTAGCTTAGCAAATTGTGATGCATGCACCAGGCTCCGACCTTGACGCTTTCCAAGCATTTGCTGCGTATGCGACATACTCACATTCATATCATTTGCTACAGAATAACTCATTTTTAAAACTATATTTAATATTGGCTGCATTTATTTGTTAAAATGTTTAACATTTGCCCAAAAAAAAATCAAAAATTTTTTTTGTAAGCAAATGTTAACGTTTCAGCTATTATTATTCAAATGTTTATTCTCATAGATTTCAATATGTCAATAAGAACTGGCATTCAGCTGTAATTTTTGGATATTATGTTCACATATTTAAACATTACATTTGATACACTGTTAACACTTTAATTGTTAACATTCCTGTTATAGAGGTATTCGAACCATAGAACTTGTATCATTCAAATATTAAATATACATTTTGCTTATTCCATACATAGATCCTACTGTCAGGTGAATCTGCGTTTCTTTTACCACTTGTATACATATGATTGGCAGACTCCCTTAGTGTCTTTAAGTGGTGGAAATTACGTTAAAAATCGCTAGATTATTGTCCTATTCATTTTCTAAGGTACCATATTTGTAATACTTGAGTTTCTGTACAGGGGCAAAGGGGCTGGATATTGTGGTTCAGTGACAGTCACCTTATGAGACATTCTGTAGACTAAACTTCCATCTGTCTCTGTCACTCTGTGGTAAGGGAGGAAGACCCAAGGGGTCCTGTGTTTTTGAAGGAAGAAGCCATCTGTCTCTGTCACCCTGTTGTAGGAAGGACCATGTTCATCTGCCGTGGTTTTCACTACTCAGTATTCAGCTTAGACTCGCACAATGGGTCTGTGTCTGTTCTTTGACTTGTTATCTAAAAGAGAGCAAGGCAAGTACATTGTAATTTACATCCTATCCAATGATAACCAGCAAATATGTATATTGCACACCCCAGGTCTTATGTATCATGGACTATTGAATTACTCCTGATAATGCTGTCTTATAACGACCTGAAACATCACATAGACAGAATGTAGAATTTGTGTTCATAGAGATGAATTTCAATAAATATTTAGAATTCCTAAGTAACATTTTAAGATTCTAGGCTTTCTAGCTGTATTGTCCTGCACTTATGTATATGTTTGGGAAGAAATTTTGAACTTTATTTGTAATGAAGTGGGGTAGCAGATCTTTCATTCCAATTTGTTACTATGGGGAATTGTTTGTAGACTTTGTCATCCCCCGTTGGCATGAGCTAAAGGTATACATTTGCTGACAGTTCACCTTCAATATAATAAAAAATCATTCTGAAATGTCTGCCTCCGTGTATGTAATTTTCCACATGTGCATCAGCGATTAAAGGGAAGCTAGACCCAAACATTTTCTTTTGTAAATCTGACTGAGCATGCAAAAAAAATAAATTCCAATTTTACTTCTGTTAGGTAGGCATCTGGAGCACTAAATGGCAGGAAATAGGGCTGCCCTCTAGTGCTCTTACAAATGAATAACATTCTTGCTAAATGTGCTGCCATATGGTGCTTCAGACCCGTGCATGCTCTAAATGCTTTTCCACAAAAGATACCAAGAGAAGGAAGAACATTTTATAATAGAAGTAAAGTAGGAAATGCTTTAGAATTGCAGGCTCTATCTGAATCGTGAAATAAAAATGTTTCATGTCCCTTTAATGAATTGCTAAATAACTAGATACAAAAAAAATCTTTTTTTAAAAATTATTTTTTGAAATTAATTAAAGGGACAGTCTACTTGAAAATGTTAATTTAAAAAGATAATCCCTTAATTACCCATTCCCCAGTTTAGCATAACGAACACGGTTATATTGATATACTTTTTACCTCTGTGACTACCTTGTTTCTAGGCCTCTGCAGACTGCCCCCTTATCTCAGCACTGATTGGCTAAATTGCAAGTCTGTCAAAATCACTTACTCATAAATAACATTTTGCTCACTCCTGTGGAGTTATCTATATTATACACATGAAATAGCTGTGAAGAACTGTCAAAATGCACAGAGATAAGAGGCGTCCTTCAAGGGCTTAGAAATGATCATCTAAACCTACCTAGGTTTAGCTTTCAACAAAGAATACCAAGAGAACAAAGCAAAAAAGGTAAATTGTTTAAAACTGCATGCCCTATTTGAACCATGGCTAGACTGTCCCTTTATCTATGCACATGTTAGAAACTGATGACATTGCTATCAGCACCTGCACAATATATTTGTTATATTTCTTTTTGTGAGTATTGTTATGTTGGTTTGGACACAGTTATACAGCTTTTGACCAAGGGCTTTTTAGACCAAGGGCTTCCTCTTTAACCTTCGTAGCCCCATACATAGGCCTGAACATGGGGAGGAAGTGAGCAACACCACTGAGGAAGCGCGGTGCAATCTGGTTCCTAGCTCTCCCAAACCTCTCAGAATCTGCTGGTTTCTCAGTCCTTCCTCTCAAAGCATATTCCATGGTATTGACATTTGATTAAAAGAAGGTAAACGCCTGTCTCTCTTGCTTGTGTGTCTCCGTGGG